>NW_027644373.1:0-4995 GCF_032717465.1 Coenobita brevimanus
AACAGATGACGATGGGTGTGAGGTCTCAGTTGGTTTCTCTGGGCCTTCCAAGCATCCTTGGGTTCATTTTTTACAAGGTGCAGCTCGAACGAGCTCTAGGAACAAAGTGAAAAAATGGAGAGTCTCTCTTCCCTCATAGGATTCGCAGATTCCAACTCTTTATTTATTACAATTAGCTAAATACAGTTGAATTACTTCATGAAATATAGAAGGTAAGTCTGACTGAAATTAATCATACTTTTAATTAAACCAAAGCCAAATATTCCCTTCATCTATGTAAACATGTATTAATCCTTCCTCTGTTTTTCTCGTGAGGATACATGTCATCCTACCATGCAGGTGCACTTAGGTCAATAGATAAATCCTAAGTATTTACACATATGTCAACGGCCATACCACGTTGAGTACACCGCTTCCCGTCCGATCAGCGAAGTTAAGCAACGTTGGGTCTGGTTAGTACTTGGATGGATGACCGCCTGGAAACACCAGATGCTGTTGGCATCCCCACGTGTCAAGTGGGGTTGGTGGAGGATTAGTGCCCCTCCCTGTAAAACAATTAACTCTAAGCCCTTGGCCACCCCGTTTGGGATACATGGCGTCTGGCAATGAATGAAAAATGAACTTACACATATTTACAATATAGTTGTCCTCAAGAGTTAAATGCAGTAGCATTTAATTTATTAATAACAAGAATTATTACAGAAGTAGAACGTAATCTCTGGGTTATAAAACTGCTTTAATTAGTCATTAACGCTCTCTGGGATTTCCTCTTCTTTGAACAGGGACATATATTTTAAAATGTAAAAAGTGCAACCGCTCTGGGGGGAAATTTTTCCCACAGTAATAATAATAATAATAATAAATAACAATAATAATAATAATAATAATAATAATATAGTTACTGTCCACATCTCCACCACCAGTTTATGTTGGTTCTTCTTGCTTGGAACCTGGGTGCTGTGGGGGTTGTTCTACTTGACAGGACTGGAAGCCTACGCCATCTACCACCTCTGCGATCCTCTCACGGCTGGTCGCATCAACAAGCCAGACCAGGTGCAGTATAGTTTCTCACATGACGTTTTACACTGATGCAAAACTGTCTCAGATCCCGCCCGTTCCCTGGTTCTCAACATCCCTCCTCCTAGCCATAAGCTTACACATATCTCTGATTCGACATAACTGTTCATAGTGAGCACATTTTAGGGCAGTGAGGGACTCCCTCCAATGGTCTGTCTATCTATCCATTGCCAGATGCCATAATCTGGTAAGGGGTGGACACAAACAAATCGCATCCATGTTGCCCTGTCGTCTGCCATTTCACTGCCCTGCTTCCAGCTCATAAATCCCTCTCTCATTTACCTCTCGACTCCATCCCTCCACCTCATTTTTGGCCTCCCCTTCCCTCTCCCCACCTCCTCCTCACTCGAACACACCCTCCTCGTCAGTCCCTCGCTCTCCATCCTCTCCACATGGCCAAACCACCTCAATGTGTTTCTTCTAACGCTTCCTATCACATCCACATCCACACCATAATGCTCTTTCACTTCCTCATTTGTCAGTCTGTCTCTCCATGTGATTCCACATGCTCCTCTCATATAACTTACTTCCACTGCTCTCACTCATGACTTGTGTCTCTCCAACAAGGTCCAAGCATCACTTCCATATGTTAGAGCTGGGATCACAATACTGTCATGTAGTAAAGATTTCACTTCCATGCTCACTTCCCTGTTTTTTATTCACTGTTTTCAATGAACCAGCAACCTTTCTTCCTTGTTGTGCCCTTTCAAGCACATCACACTCTAAAGATCCATCCTTACTCATCACACTACCCAAGTATATGAACGCACTCACATTTTCCATTTCCTCCTCATCCAACCTCACTGTACATTCAGTGACTTCATTTCTCTCGAAGACCATAACTTTACTCTTCCCTACATTCACATTTAGATTCCGTTTCTTACACACTCTTCCAGACTGATTCATCAAGCCTTGCAGCTCCCCTTCGTCTTCATCTAACAATACAGTGTCATCTGGAAACAACAGTACAGAGAGTTTCCAAACACTGCCCTCTATTTTTACGGCAACTCCATCATCCACTGCCCTATCTTGTATCTCTTTTATAACCCCATCCATATATCAGGTTGAACAACCATGGAGACATGACACATCCCTGTTTCAATCCAACCTTCAAATAGAAAAATTCACTAAATTCACTGTCCACACACACTGAAGCCTTAGCACCCCCAACATACTCTTCATGCCAGAAAGAAACTTCCCATGTACTCCATATATTTCTAAAACATTCCACAATCCTTGTCTATCCACCTTGTTATATGCTTTCTCCAAAGCCAGGAAGGACGTATACAACTTCTTTCCCTTCTGTAGAAACTTTTCCACTAAGGACCTAGGAATGAATATCTGATCTACACAACCTCTTCCGTTCCTAAAACCTCCCTGTTTTTCTGCAATTAATTCCTCTGTTATTTCCCAAACTCTCTCAATAAGTATCCTACCATATACATTTCATATTACACTATAAAGACAAATGCCCCTATGATTTCCACACGCTTCTTTTTTCCCTTTTCCTTTGTACGGGGGAATAATTATACATGGCTTCCAGTCCTCCGGGACTTTGCCTTCCTCCCAGGCCAATCTGCACATCTTCCACATCCATTCTACTACTGTCTCTTCCCCATGCTTCAGCACACTCACAACACACTCCATTCATTCCTGGGGCTTTCCCCTTTTTGACTTTTTTCATTGCTTCCACAACTTCCATCGTACCGATTTCTTCTTCTTTTTCTCACATCCTTCCTTCTCCCAGCCATTCCCCAACCACTTATACTCGCATTAGTTTCATTCTCTATGTTCAACAATTCTTTTAAGTGTTCTCTCCATCTGCTCACTTTCTCTCCCTTCTTCACTTGTAATCTACCATTTTTATCTCTCACTCCCCGACTAACTTGTTTAACACTCTGTCTAACTCTCTTTTCCTATTTCCAGAACATTTTCTTACATTTCCTCCACTTTACACTAAAATTCCTTCCAAGTTCCTCATCCACTCTCTTCTTACACTCTCGTATTAATTTTTCCACCTTTTCCTTCCCCTCTGCATATAACTGTCTCTTCCGTCTCTCAGCTTCCTCCACACCCGTGTTTCTCATCCACTCACTATATGCTTTCTTCTTTTGTGCCACAGCTTGTCTCACCTCTTCATTCCACCATGCTGTTCCTTGCACCCCTTTTCGTCTTCCCTTCACTCCACGCATCACCTCAAATGCTGCACAGATTTTTTCTGTGAATATCTTGCACGCACCTTTCATGTCCCCCATCTGCTCCCAATCATATTTACCCAATCGCCCCTCCACTTCTCTCTTATATTCTGCCTTTATTCCATTCTCCTGTAACCTTTCTACCCTGCTTGTATGAACTACTTCCAACTGTCTTTCCCTCCTCTATTCGTCCATTTCATTTGAACCTTCATTTTAACCCTTCCCGTCTGGCAGATTTTGTCGCAAGAGCTCCCCACAGCCGGGCATTCCGGACATAAATCGGCAAAATCGTCTATCTTTAAACCTTCATCTCTCTGTTAATATTAAATCAACTGCAACAAATGAGGTTTCATATTACTCACCAATCCTTCGACTTCAAGTTGATGGCATCAGATGGTCCGTGAAGTGCAGATAGGGAGAGTGAGTGAGTGAGAAATGAGGGCATTTTTTTTTTTTTTTTGCCGGTGTCCGTATGCGTGGTGGAGGTTCGGTGACACAACAGGCTTACATTAGCCCACCACGCTTATATCACGTCGATGACACTTCCAGGACACCAATATACACTACGAACTCTCTTTCCGTGATTATTTTTCCATAATTGGTCGTACTGGGTGAATGAAGGCCGATCATAGTAGCAACGACCTTGAGACAGACACTCTCTCTCTCTCTCTCTCTCTCTCTCTCTCTCTCTCACACACACACACACACACACACACACACACACACACACACGGAAATGTATGTTTGGCTAGGATTGTTGCTCGATTCTGGCATTGGTGATCGAGTAGAAGTCTGGGTATTGCAACTCCTAGAAATAATACTATTACTACTAGCAGTACAAGTACAACTGCCACTGCAACAGCTACTACTAATACTACAACTACCACTACTACGAGCACTACTACCACTACCACAACTACTATTATTACAACTACCACAACTACTACTATTATTACCACATCTACAGCACATATTACCACTACTACTACCACTACATGCACTACTGAAAAATAAATAAATAAATACATAAATCAATAAAAATCTGAATCAAGTACCGGTAGTCATTTACGTCCTGCCCACAAATGAAATACTTACCACTGTGACCCTCTTTCCTTTGAGTTATAATTTTTCATTAAAAATATGTATAAACAAATGTTTTCCAAATTATATAAGGCTGCAATTTTATCATGAAACATACTTTCTGCCTCCATTATGCACATAATACTCAGAGCAGTGAAATCATATTTTCTGTTTCAACCAAAAAAACATACTGGTAATCGTATGTACAAAAGTAACTTATTCATAATACCTAGACTCCTACCACTCGGTCTTTGCGTGGAAATCAAAGAAACAGTCAGTGCATAGTGCAACCTCACATTCAGCACACCACCACTTCGTCATACGGCTTTGCTGTGGTCGGCGCGATGAATTGGCGCAAACATAGCAACACCGGATGGCTTCTTTGACTGCAGGTGTGCGAGGTAATATTTCCATGAAATGCCTGCTGAGGTAGTCCCTGCACTGCAGGCGGTCAGGCAGTTGCTGTACACTGTGCCTACGTTTCACGGAAGGATTGACCTGTCCATGACTCTCCAGAAGGCCATAAATCACATCCTTCTCGAACTGTCTGAGGGATGTGCTGGTCTGTGTAACATCCTTGTACAGAATGAAGGCATTCAGTACACAGATGTCCAGTACATGTAGGAATGTCTTCTTATACCAC
>NW_027644374.1:0-27211 GCF_032717465.1 Coenobita brevimanus
ATACAGCACCTCCTCAAACAGTCGATTGTGCCAATCTGCATATCTGATTTATCGACGAGTCGCATTTTCACGTTATAGTCCAAAACAGCATCAGGCTTGAAGACTGGCTGCCTCGTTCTTCTGTCGACCTTGCCTTTGTCAATTAACTTACCCTTGTGGACCATGGAGAGGACATTCACCTTTCTCTTATCATGCCAGTGAATTGCCAGGAGTTTACCTGATTGCAAGGTCCTGCACTCCCCCTTCACAGTGCCTTTGGGAAGGGATGCCCAGTGCTTCCTCTTTACACGGACAATGCCACACGATCCAATTTGGTGTTCTTGCAGGTACTTTGCAAGACTTGGTGCCGTGTAATAATTATCACTGTAAAGGATATGGTTGCCACTGAAGTACCTGTCCATTAGTTTCTTGACCACAGAGCCAGAAAAACCATGGGGATCGTCTTTCGAGAACACCAAATCACTCGCTGTATACACAGTGAAATCAAGCACGTACGCAGTCTTGCAATCACACAAGACAAAGAACTTTATTCCGAAACAATGTCTCTTAGATGGAATGTACTAAAGGCAAGACGTCCCCTGAACAAAACAAGCGACTCATCAATAACAACCTTCTGAAATGGCCTGAAAAATGATCGAAATTTCTCCTTCATCATCTCAAGAATCGAGCGAATTTTCTACAGCCTATCGTTTGGATGTGGGTCCATATTGGTGGAAAAATGTAAATACCTCAAGATGTCAAGATATTGGTTACATGGCATATACTTACCGAATACTGGCATCGCAGCAATATCGTCCATGAGCCAGTAATCGTGTATGTTATGTTTCCTAACATGAGGCATCAACATTGTCAATGCTAGCCAAACATACATTTCGCTAACACTCATTGCAGTCCATTCCTTCATTTTTGCACTCTCTCTCTCGTGTGAGTTTCAACCCAATTGCAGCAGAAATCCCTGAAACTGTTCACTTCTTTCACAATGAACTACATCACTGCTGTTGTGAAAAAAGCAAGGAAGAAGTCCACTGCAGAAGAAGCTCTGTTGCAGGGAAATTCTGGCTGCACACCTGCATTTGTGTCATCAAACAGGTATTTCAGGCTGAAACCCCGTCCCTTCTTCCCACACAAAGGTTTCAAACCTACTAGTCCATGGCTCCTGCCTTGCCTGCCATGCACGTGACCTGCCCCATGCCCTGCCACGGCCCCTAGCATGGCGGCGTGGTGGCGATTTCGCCTACTCACCACTAGATGAGGCAGGTGATAATGCTGGTGACGGTGACAGTGGTGGTGATGGTGTTGGTGAATGGTGTTGGCGGGCACGTGCCTGCCGGCGTGTACCTGCACCAAAATAACCAGATGGGCCAGTTGGTGGTGAAGTGGCAAGTGGTGAGGCAGGCCGGCATGGTGAGGCAAGTCGTGAGGCCTGAAGTGAGGCAAGTCAGCGTGGTGATGCAGGGGATGAGGCAGGTCGGCGTGGTAAGGCGCGTGGTGAGGCCTGAACTGAGGCAGGTTGGCGTGGTGATGCATGTGGTGAGGCCTGAAGTGAGGCAGGTCGGCGTGGTAAGGCACGTGGTGAGGCCTGAAGTGAGGCAGGTCGGCGTGGTGAGGCACGTGGTGAGGCCTTGAGTAATGCAGGTCTGCGTGGTGATGCACGTGGTGATGCATAAAGTGATGCAGTTGGTGTGGGTGAATGTGGTGGTGATGGTGTATGGGTGGGAAATTCCACACTATGCTGCTCTCGTGCCCAGTGGCTCAGCCTGCGGTATTTTCTCCTCCCGCCAGCCTCCTCGCTTCCTTCACACTCTACCTCCCCCGAAACTATCTCCACTGTGCGTATATCACCCTCTGCAGGATCATCAACTACATCTGATCCTTCATCACCAGAAAAGGCTGATGATCTTGCTGATGGAAAATATCGCTGCACAATGGAGAATTCATGGTCACTCTCCTCCTCTGATGCATATTATTCCTTGCTCTATCTATCTATTGCCAGACGCCTCAATCCCGTTTGGGGTGGCCACAAACAAATCGCCTCCAAGTCGCCCTGTCCCCCGCCATTTCACTGCCCTGCTCCCAACTCACACCCCCCTCTGTCATATACCTCTCTACCCCATCCCTCCATCTCATCCTCAGCCTCCCCCTCCCTCTTCCCCCCTCCACCTCACTCACATACACTCTCTTCGTCAGTCTTTCGCCCTCCATCCTCTCCACATGGCCAAACCACCTCAGTGTGTTCCTCATAACGCTTCCTATCACATCCACATCAACACCACAACGTTCTTTGTATCCTCATTCATCAGCCTGTCTCTTCATGTGACTCCACAGGCTCCTCTTAAATAACTCATTTCCACTGCTCTCACTCTTGACTTGTGTCCTTCCAACAACGTCAAAGCTTCACTTCACTTCCGTACGTTAGAGTTGGTATCACAATACTGTCATGTAGTAACTTTTTCACTTCCATGCTCACTTCCCTGTTTCTTATCACTGCTTTCAAAGAACCAGCAACCTTTCTTCCCTGCTGTACCCTTTCAAGCACTTTACCCTCCAAACCTCCATCCTTACTCATCACACTACCCAAGTACTTAAACGTACTCACATTTTCCAATTCCTCACCATCCAACCTCGCTGTACATTCACTGACTTCACCTCTCTCAAAGACCATCACTTTATTCTTCCCTACATTCACCTTTAGATTCTGTTTCATACACACTCTCTCAAACTCATCCACCAAGCCTTGCAGCTCCCCTTCGTCTTCACTCAACAATACAGTATCATCTGCAAACAACAGTACAGGGAGTTTCCAAACACTATCCTCTCTCACCAGGGCCACTCCAACATCCACTACCCTACCTTGTACCTCTTTTATTACCCCATCCATGTACAGATTGAACAACCATGGAGACATGACACATCCCTGTTGCAAACCAACTTTCAGAGAGAAAAATTCACTTAGTTCACCATTCACACGCACTGCAGCCTTCGCACCATCGTACATACTCTTCACAGCATTCAACAACTTCCCATCTACTCCATATATTCTTAACACTTTCCACAATCCTTGTCTATCCACCCTGTCATATGCTTTCTCCAAATCCATGAAAGCCGCATACAACTTCTTTCCCTTCTCTAGAAACTTTTCCACTAAAGATCTCAGAATGAATATCTGATCTACACAACCTCGTCCCTTCCTAAAGCTTCCCTGTTCTTTTCCAACTAATTTCTCTGTTCTTTCTCTAATTCTGTCAATAAGTATCCTACCATACACTTTTTCTATTATACTAAGAAGACAAATGCCCCTATGATTACCACACACTTACTTTTTCCCCTTTTCCTTTGTACAAGGGAATAATTATACCTGACTTCCAATCCTCCAGGACTCTACCTTCCTCCCAGGCCAATCTGCACATCTTCCACATCCATTCTACTACTATCTTTCCCTCATGCTTCAGCATTTCACCACACACTTCATCAATTCCTGGGGCTTTCCCCAATTTAACTTTCTTCATTGCTTCCACAACTTCTATCCTACTGATTTCTTCCTGTCTTCTCACCTCCCTCCTTCTCCCAGCCATTCCCCAGCCACTTATACTCGCATTACCTCCATCCTCTACGTTCAACAATTCCTTAAAGTGTTTTCTCCATCTGCTCACTTTTTCTCCCTTCTCCACTAGTAATCTACCATTTTTATCTTTCACTCCCCTGCTAACTTCACTTCCACCCTGTCTTACTCTTTTCACCTCTCTCCAGAACATTTTCTTACAGTCCCTCCACTTTACACTCAAATTCCTTCCAAATTCCTCATCCACTCTCTTCTTACTCTCTCTTACTAATCTTTTCACCTCTCTCTTTCTTTCTACATATAACTCTGTCTTCCGCCTCTCAACTTCTTCCACGCCCCTATTTCTCATCCATTCATTGTATGCTTTCTTCTTTTGTGCCACAGCCTGTTTCACCTCTTCAGTCCACCACGCTGTTCCTTGCACCCCGCTCCGTCTTCTCTTCCTTCCACACACCACATCACATGCTGCACATATTTCTTCTGTAAAAATCCTAAACATACCTTCCGTGTCTCCCGTCTGCTCCAATTCATATTTGCCCAATCGTTCCTCCACTTCTTTCTTATACTATGCCTTTTTCTCATCCTCTTGTAACCTTTCCACACTCCTTGCAACTACTCCTTCCTCTTGTCTTTCCCTTCTTCTATTCCTCCATCTTACTTGAATCCTAATTCTGGCCACCACCAAGTAGTGGTCAGAAAGTCCACTCCCCCAACCTCTATAAACTCTTGCATCCATTACATATCTTCGCATCCTTTCATCCACACACACATAATCAATCATTGCCTTCCTTTCATTCAGTTCACCACCCACCCTTCTCATCACTCGCCATGTGTACCTGTGGATCATTTTATGGCTGAAGAGGGTATTGGCTATCACCAACCCTCTCCCAGCACAAATGTCCACTAACGCACTGCCATTCTCATCTATCTCAGCAGGCACACCCCACTCACGAACTATTCCATCCACCTTCACATTCCCAACTTTACCATTCATATCACCAATCAAAAACACTCTCTCATTCCTTCCAAACTTTTCCATGCACACTTCTACATTTGTCCAGAACTCTTCTCTCACTCTTCTAGCACGATCTTGCGTTGGTGCATACACACACACAATTGCCCACATTTGTATTCCAACTTTCAACTTTACCCACACAATCCTTGACCCTACTGATCCATACTGTCTTATGTTCCTCTTCCATCTTTTACTCACAACTATACATACTCCTTCCTTTGCCCTCTCATTCTCACCTACTCCTGCACATATACCCCATCCATACTCCCATTCTCTCACACTTTCTCCTCTCCATTTTGTTTCAGTTATTCCACATACATCCACTTTCGCACCCTCAAGCACCTGGACAATCTCTCTCTCTTTCACCTCATCATTCGCTCCCCTTACATTCCAAGTTCCAATTACCATGTCCTTTGTCCGGTCCTTGGTCGTCATTGTTTGGTCAGTCCTTATCCGAGGCTTATTGTTTGTTTTTTTAGTTAGTTGTTTTCCGGGGAGGGGCACTAACCCTCCGCCAACCCTTTTAGTCGCCCTTTACAATAAGCAGGGATACTGGGGGAGTATTCTTGAAAAAAAACCCTACCCCCAGGGGGGGGTAGGTTCTTTGGAGGAGTCACTTTCCCTACTCAAAATTGGCAATAATGGTACATCTAACTCCCTCCCTATTGCACTATCAAGTAGATTTTTCCTCCGAGGGTCTTTGGACTTCATAGGAGTGGAAGTCGGAGGGCAAGGGCGGGCGGCCGAGGACCATGACACGGGAATATCTTTATGCGTAGGCCTATCCATCACGGACATACGGATCCAACCGGAGCATGATTGGGATGCATGTGAGAGGTTGCCAGAGGGTGCAGGTGGTGAAAATCATCACCTGAGTATTCGAACAATGGCACGAATTACTAGATCATGTATACATGACCTCTGGACGGCCCCGGGAGGACATGTATACATGTCACTCGGACGGGATGGGTTAAAAACCACCAAGTGGTGGTAAGAATGTCCACTCCCCATCCTCTATATGCTCTTGCATCCATTACACACCTTCTCCTTTGTCATCCACACACTTATATTCAGTCATTGCTTTCCGTTCATTCAGTTCACCACCCACCTTTCTCATCATTTGCCTCATATAGGCGATCTGTGGGTCATTTTGTGTCTGAAGAGGGTATTGACTATCACCGACCCCCTTCCTGCACAAATGTCCATTAGAGCACTACCATTCTAATCCACTTGTGCAGGCACACCCAACTCACTAACTACTCCATCTATCTTCTCATTCTCTACTTTTCCATTCATATCTCCAGTCAAAAACACTCTCTCATTCCTTTCAAACTTTTCTATGCAGTCTTCCACATTTGTCCAGACTTCTTTCACTCCACTTGCACGATCTTACGTTAGTGTATACACACACACAATCGCCCACACTTGTAGTCCAACTTTCAATCTTACCCACACAAAACTTTGGCCAATTGATCCATACTTTCTCATATTCTCATTCCATCTCGTGCACTCAACAAAATACCCTCCTTCTTTTGTCCTCTCGTTCTCACCCACTCCAGTGCATATACCCCATCCATATCACATTCTTTCACACTCTAACCTGTCCATTTAGTTTCAGTTAATTCACATACATCCAATTTTGCACCCTCATGCACCTAGACAATCTTTCTCTCTCTCTCTTTCATCTCATCTGCACCCCTTACATTCCATGTCGCAATCCATACCATGTCCTTTGTTCGGTCCTTAGTTGTCATCTTTTGGTCAGTCTTGGTCTGAGGCTTTTTGTTCATATTTTTAGTTAGTTGCTTTACGGGGAGGGGCTCTAACCCTCCACCAACCCACTTATTGTCACGTAGAGAACATGTGTTGTTTAGTTATAAGGTTACCACCCATCGTTGTAAATTATATCCTGGTTTACAGGAAATCATTTGACTTGCCACTTAATGTTAAGCTACCCTAAAAACAGAGTACCGCTTCACTCAGTGGGTGGATGATGCATGCCCCCACCTACCACCCGTGGTGGCATCAGTATAATGGAGTGGCTCTGCTACCTGAATGTAAATTTATCCCTTTATTCCTTCCTTCTCCTCTGAAGTGCGAATGGCAGACTGGAGGAGAAGGCAGCTAGAGTCTGCAGTACACTGAGTTCACATTCAGATGAGCCTAGGAGTCAACAACAACAACTTTCTTTTCATTGAGAACTGATGCAATGATATTTACAAGGATGCTTTTGGGACTCCTTTCTGGAATTCATACAATCAAACTATTCCCCAACCTAGCCTAGGAGCATAATTGCGTCCTATACAAACAGCAGAACGATTCTCTAACCACTTGATCACACCTCTGTTGAACGATCTTGGCACCTAATAGAATGCATCTCAGAATCCAGTGAGATACGGCAGCAGTTCAGTATCTTGGCCCAAGCACTTCAGACCACCAATTCAAGGTCTTCTTAATCCAGGACATGTAGAGGAATTCGTTTGACGACTGTACAGCCCTAATCCATACTCTTTCTTCGGCCTAAGTTGTGTATGATACTGATTCCTTATGCGTTTGAAAAGCCTAGTGCCCTATTCGTAATACTTAAATAGTGTGTAAGCGTTTTACTCTTATGTGGTAGGTGGGGATGCTCACCATCCACTCACTCGATGTAGTGCTGCATTCATGTGATTGCTCTTTCCTCTCTTCCTTCCTTCCTTCCTCTTCAGACTTTACTTCATTCTTTCCCCTCCCTTTTGTCTATGGGTGACTTTACACACTTCTGTCTTTCTTTTCTTCATTCTTTCCTCCTCTTCTGTCTATGGGTGACTCTACACTGAGTAACAAGCCAAGTGGTTTCATGTACACCAGGAAACCATTTACTATGCTGGGTGGTAACCATATAACCAAATCATGGTGCCTGGTGGTTTAGTGGGCAATTAAGGTGTTCCAATCGGATTGACCCTGTGCAGGTTTCTATCCAAGGGATGGTTGGAGTTTATTGCTCACGTACTGCCACTCAAGGATGAGTGAAGCTGGTCACTCTTATCTTCAGTGTCAGGACCAACTTGCTAGCCCCGGACTCCTACGCTCCTCATGGGGCCAAACTGGATTAGATGATGATGATGATGATGATCATGGTGATTATCTTCAGACAGCAAGGAGACGAATATAAAAAAAGAAAAGAAAATTAATATCATCATGCAAAATGGCGTCTGATCATAAAAATAATAACTGTTAACAAATCGTTACCATAGAAGTTGGTGAATGAAGACAGACTATAGTCATATAACCCCTCATGCAATAAAATCCTCTGGAGACAACAAGAATATAATTTATGATAATATCAAATCATTAACCCCTTAACTGTGGAGCGTCACTTTCGTGGTGCTCAGGCGCAGTGGATCATACCACGGGGTGTCACTTTTGTGATTCTGTGTTATTTTGAATTATCCCGGGCATTCAGGTGGTGGCTTGTATCATCTATCAGTACTGCCAATGTCCAACACTAGTCAGCACTCCAAATCTCATTTATACTCCCATCCAATGTTGACATTTTAGCCATTTTCCCCCCTTCCTGACTCCCCTCCCTACCTGCCCTCCATTACCCTGTCCTCTCACCTCCCAGGCCGCGTTGCGCTAACCAAATCTCCCCCGGATTTTTCCACAGATTTCATCCATTGAAATAAGCCCTATGCCCTATACTTATACAAAATAATACATACCAAAAAAATAAGGTAAGTGATAGTGTTATACACCAGGAATTGGCTAATTATCACCTGACAACGCCTCACGTGCATTCATTCGCTACATTACCACGGTAATTTCCCCTTTGAATTATGCCTTGTAATCTATGTCTGTAATAAAAATATATATCAGAAAGGAAGGGAGAAGCCTAAGTGACATTTACATTCACTTGGAACTACCTATTTCTTTATGTATTGCCAAGATTTTCTACCAATAATTTATTAGCATGTAAGTTAGCAGCTGTCAGCCACAGTGTCATTGTCAATCCTTGCCTTCTCAGATAAGCCGCGGCATTTAGTTCCTTGTCCTCCGCTGTGGTCAAAACATGTCGCACTCGTGCCCTGCCATTTCTGTTGCTTCTGCGCCCATTGCAAAGGGCCCCGTGACCTCTACACCCAGAAAAAGTTGTGAGAGAAGCAGGAAAGGACTAAGTGACTCTGCAGTGGCACGTGAACTAGCAGAATTGTCTATGGTGATGATGGATAGTGATTTTGACCCTTTGGGTGAATCGTGTGATGAGCCGAGTGAGGAAATCGTGCCAGAAAGTGCTAGTACGAGTGCTTCAGTGTCGGAAGTTATCCCTAGCTCCAAGGGAAAGGGGCTGTTAGTGCAGCAAGGGAAGGAATTTGGGAAGGGAGTGAAAAGGCGGCGTGTTAGCCCCAGAACAATGGCCCCGCATGACCCAGCCCGCCATGAGTCCTGAGTTGATTCACCTTCCCATTCCCCAAGCCCCACTTCACTCATTTCTTCCTCTTCGTCTGCTGAATTATCTCCGGAGTCTTCGTCGTCGGAGTCACCGTCAGCATCAACAGTGAAGGCAGGCCGTAGAGGAAGAGGTAAATCCCGGACCAGTAAAAGTAGAGTTGGTACTACAGTAAGGGCTGCTAGTGCTGTACGGCAACTCAGGGTCAGTGCGAGTGACCTTGAACGGGGTAAATCTGCCTCACAGCCACCCACCACCCTCACCCACCCTACACCGCCACGACAGGGAATCCTGGATGCCTTTGCGTGGACGGAAGGGTCCGATTTTGTGCCAGAACATTTAGTTTTTGATGAGAGCTCCTCAGGAGTACAGACTGCCTTCACTCTTGACGATAATGCTGAGTGTGTGGACTTCCTTTTGGCCTTCCTAGATGACGAAGTCATGCAGCACATATGTGATGAGACCAACAGGTATGAATCACAATGTGCTGCAAGTGGTACGGGTGTAGCCAAGATGCAACAGTGGTCCATGCTGGGAGTGCAGGAGCTGTATGTGTTCTTTGCCTATGCTTCTCATGCCACACTCAAAGAAGCATGAGTTGGAAGAATACTGGTCCATGGACCGCTTACTACCCTCACCCACCTTCAATAAGTACATGGCCAGAGATCGCTTCGGGAACATCATGGGAAACCTGCACTTTGCCGACAACGATGTACCTTCCCAAAACGACCCACTCTGGAAGATCCGGGAGATTCTGAGCAGAATGAAGGATAAGTTTATGTCATTCTTCCACCCCTTTCAGAAGGTTGTCATTGATGAAACCTTGGTTTTGTTCAGAGGACGTCTTCGGTTTGTACAGTACATTCCAAGCAAACGCCATCGCTTTGGAATCAAGTTCTTTGTACTGTGCAACTGTAAGATGGGGTACATCCTTGACTTCGTCATTTATTCAGCCAGCACTGTCGATCTGGATAAAACACACCCCCTTGGCTTCTCAGGCTGTGTAGTGAAAGTGCTCCTTGAAAAGTATTTTGGTGGGAATCATGTGCTGTATACAAACAACTATTATACAGCACCGAAACTTGCCAAATACCTTTCAGAGCACGGCATTGGCTCCTGCAGCACTGTCAAAAGTAATCGTGCCCACTTCCCCAAATTCACAGAGGCAGGAACCTCGCAGCGAGGAGACGTGCACCTACGCAAGTCTGAGAAGATGCTGGCAATACGGTGGCATGACAAGAGGGTCGTGCACATGCTCACCACCGTACATAAGGGGACAATGACAGACAGTGGGAAGGTCGACCGTAGGACAGGCGAACCTGTGATGAAACCTGATGCTGTGTTAGACTACAATATCAACATGCGGCTGGTGGACATGTCCGACATGATGATTGGTGAGATCGACTGCCTCAGGAAGAATACTAGGTGGTACAGGAAAGTTTTTCTGCATCTCATAGATATGACGATGCTGAACGCCTTCATCCTGTACAAGATGAAGG
The DNA here is from genome assembly GCF_032717465.1 of Coenobita brevimanus. Classification (NCBI taxonomy): domain Eukaryota; kingdom Metazoa; phylum Arthropoda; class Malacostraca; order Decapoda; family Coenobitidae; genus Coenobita; species Coenobita brevimanus. The sequence goes on from NW_027644374.1 coordinate 10,503, forward strand.
TCAAGCCACCCAAGTCCTTATCCCTGAAGTTGTTTGCCAGGACTTGTGTTCAGCAGCTGCTGGAAAGATATGGTAGGGTGACAGCAGCAACTCCAAGGCGCCATCCAGTAACACTTCCCGACCGACATGAGCAGAGGGCGTATATGGATTGGCACAGACTGGTGCTAATGCCTGCCACAGGTAAAAGGAAGGCTGCGATCCGCAGGTGTCAGGTGTGTGCACATACCACCCGACGCACACCTGAGCACAAACGCACCTCTTGGCAGTGCGCTGAGTGCCAGGTTCCCCTCTGTGTTACCTGCTTCTTTGATTACCACAGCCAGAAGCAGTTCTAAAAGTGCAAGTGGGAAAGGAGAGTAATGTGGAAATAATGTGTAAATAATTTGTAAATAGCAAGTGAAATCAATGGATGTTCAGTACATATGATTGAACAGTGTATTATAGTTTTATCTTACTGAAAGTGACAGTGACTAACATAGTGTAATTGAAATAGAAGGGTAAATAATGAAACTACAATAGAAAATGTAAATAGTAATGTAAGTAATTAGTAATATAAGAATATGAGTACAAATACTTTATGTTATAACAGTGAAAGTGAATCCATGGCTCTACGTATTTTACTGAATGAAAAATTGAATGACTTCAGTGACAATAAACTAATACTACTGAAGGAAACTTATGGAGAAAAACTCCAGATATATATAAGTGTGATATAGTAATAGAAATATAAAGTGTGAGGGGTTTTATGAATAATAAATGACAGAGTACCAAGAGCGAACTAGCGCAAGTGCGAAGGTCATACACGCTCGTAATTTTCATTGCTTTCACAGTCGTGGGGTTTTTCAGTATGGATCCCAAACTACTTGATAATCATAGAGTAGTGTTTATAGTGTTATTATCTGGCTGTGGTAATCATATTACGGGTTGTCGGGAAGTGTAAAGTGGAGACTTCGTTACCCAAATTCAGAGGTCTCCACAAGTCCTACGGTAACGGACGAAGGCTCAACAAACATTCCAGGAGAAATCTGAAGGTATGTGCCATAAGCATATTTAATTTTAATATTCTAGGACTAATAACTGATTTTTGGCAAATATTTTTTGAGAATCTGTCGGAGCCCGAATAACACCGCGGGACACGCAAATCATTGGTAAACATGCCCGCGGTGTAGGGGTTAATGGGCGTTAACCTTCTCTTGCTGGGGACAACTTCATTATTCTGTTCCTCTGATGGCCAGAAGAGTCAACGCAGCTGAAAGTGTATTTGAATTTGAGGGTGTTAATACTATCATATAATCACCTCATGGTCGAGACTATTCTACTTGCTCTATTAAATTTAATGCCAGATATATATATATATATATATATATATATATATATATATATATATATATATATATATATATGTATGTATATATATATATATATATATATATATATATATATATATATATATATATATATATATATATATATATTGTTACGGAACAGAGAAAGATAATGTACTCTTTAAGTGAGAATACGAATAATCAATACTGTCCCGTAAAGGTCCAGGTTCAAAATAAAGAGTTAGGTAAAATCACAAGTTAAAGTTTAATGCTCAAACTAACAACAAAACATTCAGGACTCATAAGGATAATGTAATGGCAAAAAACAGATTAAATATATGGTTAACTGCAAATAGACTCCATTAACACGAAATTAGCATAAGTAAATTTATCTAAGTCAGCCCTGATAAAATGAAAATACACTGGGTATTGCTCAGTTAATGCAAGATAAATTATTACAGATACAAAATATTATTAATGATGGCTGACAACAAGAACCCCACATAAATTACAAAAACCTTACTAGGCCTAAGAATCAACCTTATGCTACACAGTACAAGAAAAAAATGCAACAACAGTTATACTCAAACTACACACAGCTGCTAGATGGTTGGAGACTTCCTGAGCACTCACAATAATAACTGTACAGGGGAGGACAGAGATGTGAACAAAATGAGGAGTAGATCTAAGTGGCAATAATGCAGAGACTGAGCTCATTATATAGGGGCCAGCAGAGCTTGACACAACTTGTAAGAAGGACGCGCAAATGAAGCCATAGGGGACAAAGAGCTGACAATCCTACTCTGAACAACAGAAAGGACGACTTACTCTACTATAACGGTAGAAGGGGGGGACTGAGGCAGAACACGCTCGTGATCAAACATGCAGCATACTGTGCGTTAAAATTACACAAAGGATGATGAAATCATAGGCTATGTAACACCTCCCCACAAAGAAAAAGAAATTTACAAAGGAAATTTCTTATTACTCTAAAACAATCTGTCTAAAGTCTAGATAAGCAATCTGCAATAACATTTTCTTTCCCCTTGACATGTTGTATGTCTAATGAATACTTCTGAAGAAGTAGACTCCATCTTGTCAATCTCTGATTTTTATCTTTAAACGTACTAAGGAATTTCAGTGGGTTATGATCGGTATAAATGACTATGGGGTCAAAACCAGAACACAAATAAAATGAAAAATGCTGTAAACCCAAAATCAAGGCCAGAAGCTCTTTCTCAATAGTTGAGTAGTTCTTTTGAGGTGGAGTGAACTTCTTACTGTAATAAGATACAGGGTGTTCAATACCCTGATCATCCTCTTGCAGCAAAACAGCCCCAGCTCCTGTTTCACTTGCGTCAACAGCCATCTTAAAAGGCTTAGCAAAATTTGGAGTAGCGAGCACTGGCTGACTTAATAGAATAGCTTTAAGTTTGTTGAAAGAGGATTCACAGTTATCGGTCCAGACAAATTTAACTCCTTTTTTCAGTAGGTCTGTAAGTGGTGATACAAGAATAGAAAAGTTAAGAACAAATCTCCTGTAATAACCTACCATTCCCAAAAATCTTTGTAGCTCTTTCCTACTTTTAGGTCTGGGAAGATCACTTATATCCTGAACCTTAACTCCTGGTGGTGCAACATGTCCATCACCAATTACGTACCCAAGGTACTTAACTTTAGCTTGACCAAACTCACACTTTGATAAATTAGCTACAAGATTAGCATGAACCAAACGCTCAAGAAATTTACTGACATGGCATAGGTGATCTTTCCAGTTGTCACTGAAGATTAATACATCATCAATATAAACAACACACCCTGCCAAACCCTCTGTTACAACATTCATGAGCTTCTGAAAAGTGGCTGGTGCATTCTTCATACCATATGGCATTACGGAACATGCAAAAGTCTTTCCTAGTGTTACAAAACATGAGATCTCCCTAGCACATTCAGTCATAGGTACTTGCCAGTATCCCTTTAACAAATCAAACTTACTTATGTACCTAGCCTTTTCGATCTTGTCTATGCAATCTTCCACACGAGGGAGAGGGTAAGTGTCTGTTTTGGTTATCTGATTAACATGTCTGTAGTTGATGCAAAGCCGCTGTGACCCACCTGGCTTAGGGACTAGAGTGACAGGAGAACTCCACTCGCTCTGACAGGGCTCAATCATCTTGTGGCCCAACAGGTAGCCAAGCTCCCTCTGGATGAGGGGAACTTTCACTGGGTTCACATGGTAAGGAGGCAGTTTAATTGGCTTTGCGTCTCCAACATCGACATCATGCATCAACACAGTGGTTCTTCCTGGAGTGGCACGAACACTTGCGGGTACTCCTGCAGTAATGCCGAAAACTCCTGCCTTTCCTCGGGAGGTAGATGAGAAAGCTTAGTCTGGAGATCATTAATGATATCAGGATTCTTCCCCAAACTATCACTCAGGCTCATATGCATGATAGAGCTTCGCTTGCAGACTCCGGGTGGAACAGCTACAGTGCAGACTGGATTATTTTCATCCCGCCTGTGATATAACTTTAGCATGTTGATGTGACATAGTTGCTTGTTCTTTCTGCGATCTGGTGTGGCGATGACATAGTTGACATCACTGAGTTTCTTCTCCACGAAATAAGAACCACTAAACTTGGCTTGAAGAGGTTGCCCATGCACTGGTAGCAGAATCAAAACCTGATCTCCTGGCTGAAAGTGGCATAACCTGGACTTCTTATCATACCAAGTCTTCATCTTCCCTGAGCAGCTCCTAAATTCTCTCTCGCCAGCTGTAGAGCAGTGGACAGCCGTTCTTTTAACTTCATCACATACTCCAGCAGGTTGATGTCATCTTCCTCCGACAGCCAGCATTCCTTGAGTAGCTTAAGGGGTCCTCTTACTTCATGGCCAAACATTAGTTCAAAGGGTGAGAAGCCCAGTGATTCATTTGGAGATTCTCTTGCGGCAAACACAACGAATGGAAGACCTTTATCCCAGTCTTTCTGATGTTCCAAACAGTATTTCCTTGAGCATCGATTTGAGTGTTTGATGATATCTCTCCAATGCTCCTTCGGTCTGGGGATGTTAAGCTGAAGACGTGATCTGGGAGATGCACAACTCGATCAGAAACTGATAGAAAACCTTTGACATGAAATTACTTCCCGGTCTGACTGTACCTCCTTGGGCAGACCAAACTTTGTGAAGAACCCTAGCATTTCCTTAACCACGTTCTTTGCTGAGATATTTCAAAGTGGAATGGCTTCAGGATAACGAGTAGCCATATCAATCAGGGTCAACACATAAGAAAATCCTGAAGAAGTCTTAGGAAGAGGGCCCACAATATCCACCAACACACGGGTGAAAGGCGCCTCAAAAGGAGGAATGGGAACTAGAGGTGCAACCTTTTCGGTCTGATTACACTTCCCCACAACTTGACAGGTGTGACAAGACTTACAATACCAGGAAACATCCCTGAAGATACCTGGCCAGTAGAAGTGTTTCAAAATGCGTGCCACAGTCTTCCTCACTCCAAGGTGTCCTGCCAAACTGGAATCATGAGCCACTCTAATGATATCCTGCCTACAAACACGAGGGATGACAACTTGATGTACAACCTCCCATTCACAGTCGGCTGATGCTGTTGGGGGTCTCCACTTCCTCATAAGTACTCCTGACTTTATATAAAAACAAGTAGAAGCACCAGCTAACTCTTCCTCACTGCAAGCAGAGTTAGCTAGACCTTTCAACTCAGGGTCAGCAACCTGCAACTCAACCAACTCTTGACGAGACAAATTATCAACACTACGGGGTACTGCCTCATCTGGTGAGTGGTCCAAATTAGCAAGAAAAGTGTCAGCTAAGATAACATCATCATCATCATTATCCTCTAAATCACCAGTAACTTTAGACTTAGCCCTAGTGACAGCACATGCAGGGAACACATCAGGGACATCACAATCCTGGGCCGCAGCCACTGGCTCACTAGACAACTGAGGAGCTGGACACACTTGACTTCCACCAATATCATTTCCAAGTAAGAAAGTTACACCTGACATTGGGAGTGTCTCAACCAACCCAACCATAACGGAACCATTAACAAAACCAGACTCTAAATTCACTCTGCACAGAGGGACAGAGAAGTAATTATTCCCTACACCTTGTAAGATTACAGTTTCATCAGAGGAATTAAAATTAGAGCCTAGAACACTGGTCAGCATAAGGGATTGGCAAGCACCTGTATCACGATATATTTTAACTGATTTCCTGTCATTACTGTCCAGAGGACTGACAAAACCATCAGACAGGAAATTAGCACATGAACTCTTGAGAGTGTCACCCACGTTACTGCTCAAAAGAGGAGCTCCATCATGAGAATTTAAGTTACCCCTCAAAGCAGGTTCAGTTAACTCAGTTAAGGAATTCTGGGAACTCTCAAGGGTGGACACTAGACCAATTGACTGAATATTTAAAGACTCCTTTTTGTTCACATCACGCTGTCTCCTGAAACATCTCTCTGTAGTATGACCAAGCTTACTACAATAAGTACATTTACTTTTCTGAAATCTAGATGTGAAGCTGGTATTTACTTCCTGAGAAACATCATCTTTATTCTCTTTCCTGTTACCTGTACTGTGAGTAGAGGCAACGTATTTACTCTCAGCTTTCCTTTTTTCTCTAGAATATCTCTTGTGAGTGAGAACATATTCATCAGCTAAAACTGCAGCATCAGACAAATTATCTATTCTTTTCTCATCAAGATATAGGCTTACATCTTTACTAATACACCTTTTGAAGTCCTCCAGCAAAATCATCTGCTTAAATTTGTCAAAATCAGAATCAACATTCTTAGAATTTAACCACTGCTCTAACAGATCTTCTTTGATTTTTGCATACTCAACATGGGATTGCTTATCTTGCTTGTAAGTTATCCTAAATTTTACTCTATAAGTTTCAGGAACAAGCTCATAGGCCTTAAGAATCAAGCTCTTAACTACATCATAATTATCAGATTGATCCTGAGGCAAAGATGCATAAGTTACTTGAGCTTTACCGGTGAGAACAGTTTGAAGGAGTACTGGCCAATACCTTTTGGGCCAATTAAAACCTGTAGCTACCCTCTCAAACAACTGAAAATACTTTGTTAAATCAGATTCATTAAAAGGAGGGACAAGTTTAACATTTTTAGCCACATCAAAATCATCAGAGCTTAGATGATCCAGTTCCACCTTGTTTCATGCGATACTCATGGTCTGCCTGAATCCTAGCAATTTCAACTTGTGCCTCAGCCTCCTTAACACGAGACTCCGCCTCCTTAGCCTGAGCCTCCTGCAGGGCTAGCTGTAACTTAGCTAATTCAATCTGCGTTTGCTCATTTGGAGGAGTTACATTAAACAAGCTTTCATTAATCATGTCAACAATTTGATCTTTAGAATGATGAGAGCGAACAGCAATTCCCAATTGTTGAGCAACAAGCTTAAGTTCATTTTTTGTTCTGTTTTCTACATCACACACTGTTTGCACATTTGACAAAAAATCTTTGGCTTCATCTGCTGTAGTAATAGTAGACATCATGCATAAATCACAGTCACAAAATATCAAGCAATATCCTTATGATAATATCCTGAATATCCTGATATGAGGTCGCCAAATTTATGTTACGGAACAGAGAAAGATAATGTACTCTTTAAGTGAGAATACTAATAATCACTACTGTCCCGTAAAGGTCCATGTTCAAAATAAAGAGTTAGGTAAAATTACAAGTTAAAGTTTAATGCTCAAACTAACAACAAAACATTCAGGACTCATAAGGATAATGTAATGGCAAAAAACAGATTAAATATATGGTTAACTGCAAATAGACTCCATTAACACGAAATTAGCATAAGTAAATTTATCTAAGTCAGCCCTGATAAAATGAAAATACATTGGGTAATGCCCAGTTAATGCAAGATAAATTATTACAGATACAAAATATTATTAATGATGGCTGACAACAAGAACCCCACATAAATTACAAAAACCTTACTAGGCCTAAGAATCAACCTTATGCTACACAGTACAAGAAAAAAATGCAACAACAGTTATACTCAAATTACACACAGCTGCTAGATGGTTGGAGACTTCCTGAGCACTCACAATATAACTGTACAGGGGAGGACAGAGATGTGAACAAAATGAGGAGTAGATCTAAGTGGCAATAATGCAGAGACTGAGCTCATTATATAGGAGCCAGCAGAGCTTGACACAACTTGTAAGAAGGACGCGCAAATGAAGCCATAGGGGACAAAGAGCTGACAATCCTACTCTGAACAACAGAAAGGACGACTTACTCTACTATAACGGTAGAAGGGGGGGACTGAGGCAGAACACGCTCGTGATCAAACATGCAGCATACTGTGCGTTAAAATTACACAAAGGATGATGAAATCATAGGCTATGTAACAATATATATATATATATATATATATATATATATATATATTTATATATATATATATATATATATATATATATATATATATATATATATGTGTGTGTGTGTGTGTACTGGAAAGCGAGCGTAGGCGTAGAAGTGTTTTAATACCGTCACCACTAGGGAGTCAGTCATGGCCAACAGAAGTGCAGTCTTTTATTTCAGGTAACGACAGACTAGTTCATTCATATGCGGGTTAATCATAGGACCAGGAAATTTAAATCAGTTCATGAATGATTTTTTTTTTAAATAACAGAACAGAGGAAGGAAAAACAAATAAACAAAAAAACTAATCCATACACCAGATTACTGGTGTCCTCTGTTCATAAAGTATCTGTAACAGTTAGACTTGAACAGCTCTAGGTTAAAGTTTTGAGGGAAACAACTTTGGGGAAGCGACTTCCAGAGAGATGCAGTTTTGGGAATGAAAGAATTCTGATAGGGAGAGGTTCTGCAATATGGCTGAGTGACATTCCACACAAAAGCGCTACCGGATGCCCGCGTAGCACAAGGGAAGGCATGGAGAGGTGGCACAATGGACGCAACTTCGTCTGGGCATTTGCTATAAAAATATCTGTAAAAAAAGGCAAGAGAGGCAACATTCCTTCTTACTTGTGGGGGAGATAGTTTATTAGTAATAGCTGGATTATTAATAATTCTAACAGCTTTGTTCTGAATTTTGTCCAGTTGTTTTAATGCAATCTCTCCACATCCATTCCACAAGGGTGAGCAGTATTCAAGCTGAGAGCGCACATGACTCTCATAAATCATAGCTAACAGCTCGTCAGTGAAGAAGTTACGGACTCTGTACAATAATCCAAGTTTCTTTGAGGCGGTTTTAGCAAGTGATCTGACATGAGGGGTCCAGCTGAGGGCATTGTTAAATGAGACACCGAGAATTTCAATACTTTTGGAGATAGGAATATTTGTTCCAATGAAGGTAATATACAAGTCTGGCAATGCCTGTCTATTAGTAAATTGTATATATTTAGTTTTACTAGCATTAAATGAGACAAGGTTGTTTTGTCTCCATTGACTGATTACAGATAAGTCTTGATTACTTTAAAACCCTTTCAGATCCTGCCCTACCTGGTCACCGACAAACTTGGATATCTACCTGGCTTACCTGGAGTCTTTGTAGCCGCTGTTTATGGTGGCGTTCTCAGGTGTGTCTAAGCGTAATGCATCTTAGTGTCAGATGTCTACACTTGCAGACCTACACTGGAGAGAGAGAGAGAGAGAGAGAGAGAGAGAGAGAGAAAGAGAGAGAGAGAGAGAGAGAGAGAGAGACGGGGGGGGGGGAGGAAGTTTGTACGTAAGTCGGATCTGTTCTTATTTCAAGAATGGATGAGGTTATGGCACACTCAGTGTCTGACTTGGCTCATAATCTCTCATTGGTTTAAATGTAATTTTGTTGTTCTTAATGCATAAATAATCAGTTCTTACATCTCTCAACCGTCAAAAACTTCCGCTTGAGTATCCCCTACTTTTAAACAATATTCATCTCAATCCTAGATCATCTTTGAACATACTTGGGGCTTCATTCCCTCTGAATTTATCTTTGAAAGATCATAATTATTACCTCTCATGTAAATTCTGTTTCCAAGAGATTAGGTATGCTAAGCCTACTCCTTGACATCTTCACCCCTGCACAATTGCTAACTTTATACAAGGGTTTAATTTGCCCCTGTGAAGAGTACCAGTCTCATGTGTAGTGAGGCCCCCCGACGTACAGCTCTTCTCAACAAGGTGGAGGCAAAGGCTTTTTGTCTTGGTAACTCTCCTCCTCCTCATACTTGCACCTTTCAACCTGTCTCTTTGCCATACTTTCATCTTTATCTCGTTTCTGTCGCTACCTCAATGGTCACTGCTTCTATGAGCTGAGTGTTTGCGTCCCTCCACCATTACAGTGGGCATATACCACCCGGCTAGCAGCAAGCTAGTCCCTCTCCCGGTGATGACTCAAGATGCCTGGAACCACTGTCTGACTCTCTTCTTCATTTCTGCAATATTCGTGGCCTCTCCTCTAACTTTCGCTCTGTTGAGCACCACCTCTCCTCTAAACCTCACCTTCTTTTTCTAACTGAGTCTCAGCTGTCTGAGGCAACTGACAGCAGACCCTTTTCTGTATCCACCTACTTTCTCTATACTCATTTCAAAACCAAAGGTGGCTGTTGTGTATATACAGTATATGCAACAACTTATCTTGTTCTCATGTTCCTGAACTCGATTCTTCTAATTTCTCTACACTCTGGCTTCGGCTTTCCTGTCATTCACTGACTAAATATATCTATGCTGTTTACTTATCTCCTAATTCTACTATAAAAATTCTTTGACTATCTTACTTCTACAATGGAACACATTCTATCCATTTCTCGTTTCTCTGATATCTCCATTCTTGGAGATATCATTGTTCACCATCACCTTTGGCTCTCCTCTCCTTTCACTGATCCACCTGGTGAACAAGCCTACACCTTTTCTATCCTTATTGACCTAGAGCAGCTTGTACAGCACCCTACCCGTATTCCTGACCGCCTTGGAGAGAGCTCCAACATACTTGACCTCTTCTTTACAACTAATCCTTCTGCTTACACTGTTAATCTTTTCTCTCCGTTGGGCTCCTCCAATCACAATCTTATCACCTTAACCTGGCGTATCGCTCCGGTACGACCTGCGGACCCTCCAAAGAAACGTCGACTGTGGCATTTTGGAGCTGCAGATTGGGAGGCCCTCAGGGAGTACTTTGATTTTCCCTGGAATGATTATTGCTGTACCTTGCGCATTACGGAGGTTATTCTCTCGGGCATGGAAGCATACATTACTTTCTCATATCCTTTGACTAATGCACGAAAGCCTTGGTTTAATCACGCTTGTTCTAATGCTGTCCGCAACAAGGAGAGGGCCTATAAAAGGTACTGGAGCTAACCCACCCCAGAATCACATCTTATATTCTGGTATGTTTCTGCCAGGAATCGTCCTTAGTTTGTTCTTCGCTCTGCTAAAAATAATTTCATCCGTACAAAATGCTCTCAACTCTCTAACTCGAATTCTTCCTGCTCTTTCTGGTATCTTGCCAAAAACCTTTCAAACAACTTTATCTCATTATCCTTCCCTTCTCTTTTCTACTCTGATGGCTCTGTAACTATTTTTCTACTGATAAAGCAGATCTCTTCACTCAGACTTTCTCCTCCAATTCCACCTTAGATGATTCCGGTGCTGTTCCTCCATCAATTTCCCCTCTGACTTCTTCATGGCTGACATTAAAATTTCTTCAGCTGATGTATTTTCTGCCATCACAGGCCTCCAATACTATTAAGGCATATAGGGCTGATGGAGTCCACTCCTGTTCATTCTCAAGAACTGTGCATCTGTGCTTTCACCCTGCCTAGGCAAACTGTTTTGCCTTTGTTTATCAGCCTTTCCTTCTTACGGGAAGTTTTGCTCTCATTCAGCCAGTCCCAAAGAAAGGTGACCATTCCCAACCCTCTAACTATCGTCCAATTGCTTTAACATCCTGTATCTCAAAAATTTTTCGAGACTATTCTTAATAGAAAAATTTGAAAGCATCTTTCCTATCACAACCTTCTTTCTGATCGTCAGTATGGGTTTCGTCAGGGACGCTCCACAGGCGATCTTCTCACCTACCTTTCAGACTCCTGGTCATCCTCCTTGCAGGACTTTGGCAAAAGCTTTGCCATTTGCACTTGACATCTCGAAGGCTTTCAATCGAGTCTGGCATAAATCTTTAATTTCCAAACTGCCCTCTTACGGTTTCTATCCTTCTATCTGTGCCTTCATCTCTAGCTTCCTTTCTGGTTGTTCTATAGCCGCTGTTGTAGACGGCCATCGTTGTTCTCCTCGATCTATGAACTGTGGTGTTCCTCAGGCTTCTGTCCTATCACCAACTCTCTTCCTTTTATTCATCAATGACCTTCCTAGCTGTACATCAAACCCTATCCACTCATTAGCTGATAACTCCACCCTTCACCTTTCCATTCAGTTCCCACAACGTACATCTCAACAGTTACTTCAACAAGTAAGGGATGAGGCTATGGCACACCTAATGTCTGACTTGGCTCATATCTCTGACTGGGGTAAAAATAATCTAGTTGTTTTTAATGCATCAAAGACTTAGGTTTTGCACCTATCAACCCAACAAAATCTTCAGCAGGTATACCCACTAATGTTTAATAATAATATTCAGCTTAATCTTGCATCATCGTTAGACATGCTTGGGGTTTCATTTACTCGGGACTTATCTTGGAAAGAGCATATTACATCTCTTGTAAGAATTGCTTCCAAGAGATTGGGTGTGGTAAGCCGACTCCGTTCCTTCTTTACCCCTGAGCGATTGTTGACTCTATACAGGGGTTTTATCTGCCCCTGCGTGGAGTACAACTCTCATGTGTGGGGAGGCTCCCCACATACAGCTCTTCTCAATAGGGTGGAGTCAAAGGCTTTTCGTCTCATTAACTCTTCCCCTCTTACTGACTCCCTTCAACCTCTGTGTCTTCGCTGCACTGTTGCATCTTTATCTCTTTTCTATCGCTACTTCAATGGTCACTGTTCCTCTGAGCTGTCTGCATGCATTCCTCCACCTCTACGACGGGCGCGTGGCACCCGTCTAGCAACAAACTCTCACCCGTTTTCTGTCCAGCTCTCTAATGTACAGTAAGAGTTAACCAGTACTCCCAGTTCTTCATTTATGCAACAGGTCAACTCTGAAACTGTCTCCCACTGTCTGTATTTCCAACTTCCTATGACCTCCAGTCTTTCCAAACGCAGTGTGTCCAGGCATCTTGAAATGAACGGATCTTGAAGTTGGCTCTCATTTTTTTTTTTTTTTTTACTGGAAGGAACTATTATGCCGGCTTCTAGCCTTTGGTTCCTTCTTCTTCGCATAAAAAAAAAATTAAACTGTAATCCGCTTTCTGTCCAGTTCTCTAATGCAACATGTAACTGTTACTCATAGTTCTTCACGTATGCAAAAGGTCAGCTCCGGAACCGTGTTCCTCTGTGCTTATTTCTCACTGCCTATGACCTCCAGCCTTTTAAATGCGGCGTGTTCAGACTCTCGAAACGAACGGATCTTGAATTTGGTTCTCTGTATTTTGTTTTCTTGGAAGGAACAATCTTGCAGGCTTCGAGCCTGTGGTTCCTTCTTCTTTGCATTAAAAAAAAAAAATCTTTCAAACCATGTAAAAATGCCTCCATCTCTTCCATTACTGTGCCCATCTTCTTGCTTACAATGGCTGAATGCATTAGTACAATCTGCTTCACACGTTCAAAAATGCATTTTGTATTTATTTATTTTTCCAAAGTCCACCAGCTTAGACCCAACACATGCGCGATACATGTCGTATTCTCCCCCTCTCACCTCCGTCTGAATGACTTCCACATCCATTTCCATCACGAGAACATGCCATTTTTTCCCCAGGATACTTTTTCCCTTGTCACTTCTTGTGCATTTGAGACATGGCGGGGAAAATAATCACTCCAGAATGAAAAAAAAAAAAAAAAAATGACGCTCTTCCTGTGATAAGTGGTTGCGGATGTGCGCTCTAACACCACCTGTTTTGTGGCAACGTAAGCAATTAAGCTTCGAGCGTGTTTTAATTTGAAAAGAAAATTGTTTGTGTCTGAATTATTTTCTTCGTATCTGCGACAATTGTAACTAGGAGACTGCACAAATTATATATATATATATATATATATATTTATATATATATATATATATATATATATATATATATATATATGTATATATATATATATATATATATATATATATATATATATATATATATATATATATATATATATATAGCCCGACGCCCTAATCCCGCAAAAGGTGGCCGCAGACAAAACGCCTCCAAGTCGCTCTGTCACCCACCATTTGACTACCCTCCCCCCAACTCACCCCCCTCCCTCAAATACCTCTCAACTCCATCCCTCAACCTCATCCTCTAAGTCTACCCCTCCCTCTCCCTCCCTCCACCTCACCTACATACACCACTCTTAGTCAGTCTTTCATTCTCCATTCTCTCCACATGTCCGAACCACCTTAGTGTATTTCTCCTAATCTTCTCAACCACATCCACATCTACCCCACAACGTTCCTTCACTTCTTCATTCGTCAACCTGTCCCTTCACGTCACTCCGCATGCTCCTCTCAAGTAACTCATTTCCACTGCTCTCTCTCTTGACTTGTTCCCCTCTTACCAAGGTCCACGCCTCGCTTCCATACGTCAGGGTAGGGATCACAATACCATCATGCAGTGACTTCTTAACTTCCATACTCACCTGCCTATTTCTCATCACTGCCAGCACCAGTGTACCAGCAACCTTCCTTCCCTGCTGTACCCACTTTCACATCCTTCCATCCCCCAAAGTTCCATCCTTACTCATCACACTACCCAAGTACTTGGAATGCACTCCCACATTCTCCATATCCTCACCATCCAACCTCACTGCACACTCTGTGACTTCCATTCCTCCTCAAACACCATAACTTTACTTTTGTTTACATTAACTTTCAGCTTCCTCCTCCTACACACATGTCCCAAATTGATTCACCAAACCTTGCAACTCCCATTCGTCTTCACTCCAACAATACTGTATCATCCAGCAAACAGCAACACAGGGGCTTCCAAATCTCCACCCACATTCATTAGGGCCAGCCCCACATCCACTGCCCTACCTTGCACCTCCTTTACAACCCCATCCATATATATATTAAACAGCCATGGAGACATCACACACCCCTGTTTTCAGTCCCACACTGAGATCAAAAGAACTCACTCAGCTCACCATCCACTCGCACCGTAGCCCTAGCTCCCACGTACATACTCTTCATAGCACTCAACAATTTCCCCCTCCACTCCATATATTCTTAATACCTTCCACATACCTTGCCTATCTATTCGTTCATAAGCTTTCTCCAAGTCCATGAAGGCAGCATACACTTTCCTTCCCTTCTCTAGATACTTCTCCATTAAACATCTTAGAACACATATCTGATCTACACACCCTTTTCCCTTGCTAAATCCCTCTTGTTCTTCAACTAGCTCCTCTGTCATATGCCTAACCCTATCAATGAGTGTTCTACTTATATTTTACCAGTCACACTAAGAAGACATATACCCCTATGGTTGCCACATACTTCTCTCTCCCCTTTTCCTTTGTACAGAGGAACAATTATACCTGATTTCCAGTCCTCTGGAACCCTTCCCTCTTCCCAAGCCAATCTACACAACTTCCATATCCACTCCACAACAATCTCACCCCCATACCTAAGCATTTCACCACACACTCCATCAATTCCTGGGGCCTTTCCCAGCTTAATCTTCTTCATCGCCTTCCCACTACTTCCACCCTACTGATCTCTTCCTCCCTCCTCTCATCTCTTCTTCTCCCAGCCATTCCCCAACCACTTATACTCACACTGCTCCCACTCTCTACATTCAACAAATCCTCCAAAGTGCTCCTTCCATCTCCTCAATATCTCTCTCTTCTCCACCAACAATCTATTATTCCTATCTTTCACTCCCCTATTACTTCCCCTTTCACACTGCCTTACTTTCTTTTCCTCTTTCCAAAACAATTTCTTACTCTCCCTCCATTTCACACTCAGATTCCTCCCAAACTCTTCATCCACTTTCTTCTTACTCTCCTTCACCAGTCTCTTAAAACCTCCCCATCTCCTGCTCACATATACCTCTCTCTTCTCTCTCTCTTCTTCTCCCCTACCTCTATTCGCAAACCATTCACCATATGCCTTCTTCTTTTGTTCCACAGCTCGTTTCACCTCATCATTCCACCATGCTGTCCCTTGCACACCCTTGCATCTCCTCCTCACTCCACAAACCGCCTCACACGCTGCGCCTATCCCTTCCGTGAATATCTTACATACGTCTTCCACCCCTTCCATCTGCTCTAGCTCATACCTTCCCAATCTTTCTTCCACTATGCTCTTATACTCTGTCATTTTCTCACTATCTTGCAATTTCTCCACTCTTCTCACAGGAGCTGCTTCCTCCTGTCTTCCCCTTCCCACCTCCTCAACCACTTTCTTTGCATCTTTACCTTGGCCATCACTAAGTGATGGTCCGAGATTCCATTCCCCCACCCTCTCCACACTCTTGCATCCAACACTTGTCTTCTCATTCGCTCATCCACACACACGTAGTCTACTCATTGCCTTTCGTTCAACAAGTTCACCATGCATCCTCCTCATTACTCTCCATGTAAACCGGTGGATCATCCTATGACGAAAGTAGGTGTTGGCTGTTGCCAAGCCCTTACAAGCACAGATATCCACCAAAGCACTACCATTCCCATCTACTTCAGCTGGCACACCCCACTGACCAACCACTCCCTCTATCTATCTATCTATTTATCTATCTATCTATCTATCTATCTATATATATATATATATATATATATATATATATATATATATATATATATATATATATATATATATATATATATACATCTATAGAAGGGGAAAGACGAGAGGAAGGAGTAGTTGCAAGGAGAGTGGAAAGGTTACAAGAGGATGAGAAAGGCAGAGTATAAGGAGAGAAGTGGAGGAGGAACGATTGGGCAAATATGAATTGGAGCAGATGGGAGACGTGGAAGGTGTGTGTAAGATATTTACAGAAGAAATATGTGCAGCATGTGATGTGGTGTGGGGAAGGAAGAGAAGACGGAGGGGGGTGCAAGGAACAGCGTGGTGGACTGAAGAGGTGAAACAGGCTGTGGCACATAAGAAGAAAGCATACAATGAATGGATGAGAAATAGGGGGCGTGGAAGAAGTTGAGAGTGAAGAGAGAGTTATATGTAGAGAGAAAGAGGTGGAAAGATTAGTAAGAGAGTAAGAAGAGAGTGGATGAGGAATTTGGAAGAAATTTGAGTGTAAAGT
>NW_027644375.1:0-7500 GCF_032717465.1 Coenobita brevimanus
CGAACCCAGAGACACGAGTACACCAACCTTCCCTGCTACAATACTAACACAATACAATCCCCTGTGCTCATACTGCAAAGTGGCACCCCCACACCACAGCACACCCACTCACTTCCTGCACCACACCACCACAACACAGACAATCCTTCAGTATAACACAGGGTTCACATCCAGAGGAGCCTAAGATGTAACAAGAACAACAACAACAACTCAGGCCAAGTTAAAGTGAAACGGTGTCTAGTTACGAAAGGAAAATTATTTCAAGTTATTTTGTAAGCGCATCGGGTACACAAAGTTACAAGGCCACAGGGAACGGACTGCATACGGAGGGTGTAATACTACGGCGGCTTAGGGGGCTTTATACCACTTTTCTTCAGTGATTTATTGTTCAACCGAGCGAGGGAGAGATCTGTTTGCCCGTGTCCCAGTTCAACTGGGACGAATATCCCCCCCCAAAAAAAAAGAAGGAGAGAATTTTACAAAGCCTTTGCCAAATTCGGAACACGAGTGACCGTGTGAAGGATTAACAGGGCCCCTCGGGATTCTGGACCTTCCTCCTTCCCTCTTCCTTTTTCTTTCCTCTACACACACACACACACACACACACACACACACACACACACACACACACACACACACACACGACGCTTAAATAATAAAACAATGTGTAGCCTCTATTTATCTGTCAGTGTCCTGATATCGGTCCATATGAGGAGGGATGGAGGATGGCAGTGGCCCGGGTCGGAATGTGGGGAGGGGTTGGGTAAGGAAGCAATGGAATAGCCATGAAAGATGAAGAAAATTATTGTATTTTATTTTATTATTTTATTACTATTCTTTATGAAAAAACATAAACTGATTTACAATAGTATTACTGATCGAAGGATCAGCAGTAGTATTTCCTTTATAAATATTCATTATATTCTAAAATTTACATTGAAAATACAATCTCTCTCTCTCTCTCTCTCTCTCTCTCTCAGTCACACACACACACTGGTGGAATCCCCCTCCCCCTATCTCGGTAATCCGATCCCTCCTCTTCCCTAGGCTACTCGGCTATCACTATGAAAACACACACACACACACACACACACACACACACACACACACACACACACACACACACACACACACACGACGCTTAAGTATAAAACAATGTGAAGTCTCTATTTATCTATCAGTGCCCAGCAGGGGCGCACCAAGGAATTTTCTAAGGGGGGTCCCCATTTGCCAGTTTCCTGAAGTTTACATATAAGTTTTATAGTTCTAAGTTGTATATATATATATATATATATATATATATATATATATATATATATATATATATATATATATATTCTGATAGAATGATAGATTTTTTGGTAGGTCGTCAGTTATTTAAAAAAACGTGTGTGTGTGTGTGTGTGTGTGTGTGTGTGTGTGTGTGTGTGTGTGTGTGTGTGTGGGCAAAAAGCTATAGGTGAAGAGAGGGGATGGGGATGGATAGGAAGGCAGGAAGGATGATGTTTTGAGTTCAGGGGGGGTAGGTCTGCATGCTAGAGAGAGAGAGAGAGAGGTGAGGAGTGACCACTTGTCCCCTGGGAATGACCCCCAGGGCCTTCTAAAATTAGAAGGCCTCGTCGGTGGGGGGGACGGTAGGGGGGGACAGTAGGTCTATGGTAGTGTTGGGTCAGCTATGGTCGGGAGAGGTCACGCTGTGTGTTCAATGACAATAAGGACGGAAAAACATTGTATTATATATTGATATTTACATTATTTGTATGTTTTATTAAGGTAATAATGCCTTACATGTGTTGTGTTCCCAGATGTAAGGGAAATTATAAAAATGGACCAAAAGTATATTCCTTCCCGCAAGATAAAGAACTTGCCTCCACGTGGCTACTTGCCATTAAGCGCGACCAGTTCACTCCAAATCGCAACAGCAGGGTAAGTACAACATTATTTTCTGTTCATTATTATCAGAAAAGTGTAGAGAGTACAGTGAGAAGCTTTAAGTCTTCATAGTTGTACTGAATATAAGAAAAATGAGGCCTTAGCCATGCTAGGGTGTAGGACCAAAGCCATTACACAGACGTGGCTGGAGCTGGATAAGAGAGGAATATATAACCCTTCATTTTTCCTACATATCTCCACAGCTTTCCTCTATAAAGAAACCACAAGTACTGACAGCCTACACCAAGAAACATAACTAATTTCAGTCAGAGACCAAGTGAATATGAGAGGCACACAGTTCATCACTTCAGCTCAAGATCCGTCCCACCTTTGTAACCTTATGTTGCATCATCCTCTCCACAAACAAAATCGAACAACCGCCCAACACTACACAGAGTATCTTTGCAACATATCCCCTCTTCCACCCACCTCTACACTTCCCAGACACATTCACAAACTCACAAACACCCCAGCCAGCCAAAACTTTCTGCCAAACACATACATAAACACACAGACACCCCAGCCAGCCAAAACTTTCTATACCAAACACATACATAAACACACACACACCCCAGCCAGCCAAAACTTTCTACCAAACAGCATCCCTCATGTGCCACCACCAGACATACACCCTTCAGACACTACCGAACCCAGAGACACGAGTACAACAACCTTCCCTGCTACAATACTAACACAATACAATCCCCTGTGCTCATACTGCAAAGTGGCACCCCCACACCACAGCACACCCACTCACTTCCTGCACCACACCACCACAACACAGACAATCCTTCAATATAACACAGGGTTCACATCCAGAGGAGCCTAAGATGTAACAAGAACAACAACAACAACTCAGGCCAAGTTAAAGTGAAACGAGTCTAGTTACGAAAGGAAAATTATTTCAAGTTATTTTGTAAGCGCATCGGGTACACAAAGTTACAAGGCCACAGGGAACGGACTGCATACGGAGGGTGTAATACTACGGCGGCTTAGGGGGCTTTATACCACTTTTTTCAGTGATTTATTGTTCAACCGAGCGAAGGAGAGATCTGTTTGCCCGTGTCCCAGTTCAACTGGGACGAATATCCCCCCCAAAAAAAAAGAAGGAGAGAATTTTACAAAGCCTTTGCCAAATTCGGAACACGAGTGACCGTGTGAAGGATTAACAGGGCCCCTCGGGATTCTGGGCCTTCCTCCTTCCCTCTTCCTTTTTCTTTCCTCTACACACACACACACACACACACACACACACACACACACACACACGACGCTTAAATAATAAAACAATGTGTAGCCTCTATTTATCTGTCAGTGTCCTGATATCGGTCCATATAAGGAGGGATGGAGGATGGCAGTGGCCCGGGTCGTAATGTGGGGAGGGGTTGGGTAAGGAAGCAATGGAATAGCCATGAAAGATGAAGAAAAATTATTTTATTTTATTTTATTATTTTATTACTATTCTTTATGAAAAAACATAAACTGATTTACAATAGTATTACTGATCGAAGGATCAACAGTAGCATTTCCTTTATAAATATTCATTATATTCTAAAATTTACATTGAAAATACACTCTCTCTCTCTCTCTCTCTCTCTCTCTCTCTCTCTCTCTCTCTCAGTCACACACACACACTGGTGGAATCCCCCTCCCCCTATCTCGGTAATCCGATCCCTCCTCTTCCCTAGGCTACTCGGCTATCACTATGAAAACACACACACACACACACACACACACACACACACACACACACACAGACACACACACACACGACGCTTAAGTAATAAAACAATGTGAAGTCTCTATTTATCTATCAGTGCCCAGCAGGGGCGCACCAAGGAATTTTCTAAGGGGGGGTCCCCATTTGCCAGTTTCCTGAAGTTTACATATAAGTTTTATAGTTCTAAGTTGTATATATATATATATATATATATATATATATATATTCTGATAGAATGATAGATTTTTTGGTAGGTCGTCAGTTATTTAAAAAAAAGTGTGTGTGTGTGTGTGTGTGTGTGTGTGTGTGTGTGTGTGTGTGTGTGTGTGTGTGTGTGTGTGTGGGCAAGAGAGAGGATGGGGATGGATAGGAAGGCAGGAAGGATGATGTTTTGAGTTCAGGGGGGGTAGGTCTGCATGCTAGAGAGAGAGAGAGAGAGAGAGGTGAGGAGTGACCACTTGTCCCCTGGGAATGACCCCCAGGGCCTTCTAAAATTAGAAGGCCTCGTCGGTGGGGGGGACGGTAGGGGGGGACAGTAGGTCTATGGTAGTGTTGGGTCAGCTATGGTCGGGAGAGGTCACGCTGTGTGTTCAATGACAATAAGGACAGAAAAACATTGTATTATATATTGATATTTACATTATTTGTATGTTTTATTAAGGTAATAATGCCTTACATGTGTTGTGTTCCCAGATGTAAGGGAAATTATAAAAATGGACCAAAAGTATATTCCTTCCCGCAAGATAAAGAACTTGCCTCCACGTGGCTACGTGCCATTAAGCGCGACCAGTTCACTCCAAATCGCAACAGCAGGGTAAGTACAACATTATTTTCTGTTCATTATTATCAGAAAAGTGTAGAGAGTACAGTGAGAAGCTTTAAGTCATCGTAGTTGTACTGAACATAAGAAAAATGAGGCCTTAGCCATGCTAGGGTGTAGGACCAAAGCCATTACACAGACGTGGCTGGAGCTGGATAAGAGAGGAATATATAACCCTTCATTTTTCCTACATATCTCCACAGCTTTCCTCTATAAAGAAACCACAAGTACTGACAGCCTACACCAAGAAACATAACTAATTTCAGTCAGAGACCAAGTGAATATGAGAGGCACACAGTTCATCACTTCAGCTCAAGATCCGTCCCACCTTTGTAACCTTATGTTGCATCATCCTCTCCACAAACAAAATCGAACAACCGCCCAACACTACACAGAGTATCTTTGCAACATATCCCCTCCTCCACCCACCTCTACACTTCCCAGACACATTCACAAACTCACAAACACCCCAGCCAGCCAAAACTTTCTGCCAACCACATACATAAACACACAGACACCCCAGCCAGCCAAAACTTTCTATACCAAACACATACATAAACACACAAACACCCCAGCCAGCCAAAACTTTCTACCAAACAGCATCCCTCATGTGCCACCACCAGACATACACCCTTCAGACACTACCGAACCCAGAGACACGAGTACACCAACCTTCCCTGCTACAATACTAACACAATACAATCCCCTGTGCTCATACTGCAAAGTGGCACCCCCACACCACAGCACACCCACTCACTTCCTGCACCACACCACCACAACACAGACAATCCTTCAGTATAACACAGGGTTCACATCCAGAGGAGCCTAAGATGTAACAAGAACAACAACAACAACTCAGGCCAAGTTAAAGTGAAACGAGTCTAGTTACGAAAGGAAAATTATTTCAAGTTATTTTGTAAGCGCATCGGGTACACAAAGTTACAAGGCCACAGGGAACGGACTGCATACGGAGGGTGTAATACTACGGCGGCTTAGGGGGCTTTATACCACTTTTCTTCAGTGATTTATTGTTCAACCGAGCGAGGGAGAGATCTGTTTGCCCGTGTCCCAGTTCAACTGGGACGAATATCCCCCCCCAAAAAAAAAGAAGGAGAGAACTTTACAAAGCCTTTGCCAAATTCGGAACACGAGTGACCGTGTGAAGGATTAACAGGGCCCCTCGGGATTCTGGACCTTCCTCCTTCCCTCTTCCTTTTTCTTTCCTCTACACACACACACACACACACACACACACACACACACACACACACACACACACACACACACGACGCTTAAATAATAAAACAATGTGTAGCCTCTATTTATCTGTCAGTGTCCTGATATCGGTCCATATGAGGAGGGATGGAGGATGGGAGTGGCCCGGGTCGTAATGTGGGGAGGGGTTGGGTAAGGAAGCAATGGAATAGCCATGAAAGATGAAGAAAAATTATTTTATTTTATTTTATTATTTTATTACTATTCTTTATGAAAAAACATAAACTGATTTACAATAGTATTACTGATCGAAGGATCAACAGTAGCATTTCCTTTATAAATATTCATTATATTCTAAAATTTACATTGAAAATACACTCTCTCTCTCTCTCTCTCTCTCTCTCTCTCTCAGTCACACACACACACTGGTGGAATCCCCCTCCCCCTATCTCGGTAATCCGATCCCTCCTCTTCCCTAGGCTACTCGGCTATCACTATGAAAACACACACACACACACACACACACACACACACACACACACACACACACACACGACGCTTAAGTATAAAACAATGTGAAGTCTCTATTTATCTATCAGTGCCCAGCAGGGGCGCACCAAGGAATTTTCTAAGGGGGGGTCCCCATTTGCCAGTTTCCTGAAGTTTACATATAAGTTTTATAGTTCTAAGTTGTATATATATATATATATATATATATATATATATATATATATATATATACCTAGGCTGCTTCCCCCAAGGAAAGGGAGGTAGCCGAGACAGGACGACACACTCTCCATTTACTCATCCATTTAAACACATTCATTCACATCTTAGCCCCAAAGGGGAGAACGGACAGATCCTCACCGCACCACACCGCACAAGGGTCAACTGCGCAATGCAATCAGTGACATCCGCATCAGGGCCCGACAGCAGAGCTGGTTTACCCCTGCCACATCATAACATACCCATTCTGATAGAATGATAGATTTTTTGGTAGGTCGTCAGTTATTTAAAAAAACGTGTGTGTGTGTGTGTGTGTGTGTGTGTGTGTGTGTGTGTGTGTGTGTGCAAAAAGCTAGGTGAAGAGAGGGGATGGGGATGGATAGGAAGGCAGGAAGGATGATGTTTTGAGTTCAGGGGGGGTAGGTCTGCATGCTAGAGAGAGAGAGAGAGAGAGGTGAGGAGTGGCCACTTGTCCCCTGGGAATGACCCCCAGGGCCTTCTAAAATTAGAAGGCCTCGTCGGTGGGGGGGACGGTAGGTCTATGGTAGTGTTGGGTCAGCTATGGTCGGGAGAGGTCACGCTGTGTGTTCAATGACAATAAGGACGGAAAAACATTGTATTATATATTGATATTTACATTATTTGTATGTTTTATTAAGGTAATAATGCCTTACATGTGTTGTGTTCCCAGATGTAAGGGAAATTATAAAAATGGACCAAAAGTATATTCCTTCCCGCAAGATAAAGAACTTGCCTCCACGTGGCTACGTGCCATTAAGCGCGACCAGTTCACTCCAAATCGCAACAGCAGGGTAAGTACAACATTATTTTCTGTTCATTATTATCAGAAAAGTGTAGAGAGTACAGTGAGAAGCTTTAAGTCATCGTAGTTGTACTGAATATAAGAAAAATGAGGCCTTAGCCATGCTAGGGTGTAGGACCAAAGCCATTACACAGACGTGGCTGGAGCTGGATAAGAGAGGAATATATAACCCTTCATTTTTCCTACATATCTCCACAGCTTTCCTCTATAAAGAAACCACAAGTACTGACAGCCTACACCAAGAAACATAACTAATTTCAGTCA
>NW_027644375.1:12500-24990 GCF_032717465.1 Coenobita brevimanus
TTTCATGACTATTGGCATGATCTGAATCGCAAAGTAAAGATGAGGAGAAATATAGTGGAGTCTTTGGCGAAAATGGTGGCATCTCTCTCTCTCTCTCTCTCAAACTAAACACTTGCTTCCATCCTTTCTTCTCCCCCTCCTTCCTCCCCCATCTACCATCTCTCTGTCTCTGTCTTATATATATATATATATATATATATATATATATATATATATATATATATATATATGTATATATATATATATATATATATATATATATATATATATATATATATATATATATATATATATATATGTGTGTGTGTGTGTGTGTGTGTGTGTAATTATCATAACAAATGGCATGCTCTGAATTGGAAAGTAAAGATGAGGAGAATTGGCGAAAATGGTGGCAGAAGGGAGTAGGCAAGTATGATGGTGGACGTTAATTGGCCCGCAGGGAAATAATGACAGTTCCATATGCTGACGTCTCGAGAGGATTTCCTGCAGTTGTTTCCTCTAAATATGTTCCAGTGTTTTAATCTGTAATGCTTATATCACAGTAAAGGCATACTTTGCACTGACATTATTATTCACTGCTACAGATTATTGAGAGAGAGAGAGAGAGAGAGAGAGGGACAAGTGGTCACTCCTCACTTATCTCTCTCTCTATCTATCTTTATCTCTCTCGTATGCAGATCCAAAATCAGGAGGAGATACCTCTCATGGGCCAACCAGCCTACTGCAGTTGTTTTCTTTAAATATATTCCTAAGTTTTATTTTATAATACTTATATCACAATAATAAAGGCATACTTTGCACTGACATTACTATTCTCTCCTACAGAATCTTGAAAGAGAGAGAGAGAGAGAGAGAGAGAGAGAGAGAGAGCAGCTGCGTATACGAAGAATGAAGACGAGCTTCTCGTGTGTGTGTGTGTGTGTGTGTGTGTGTGTGTGTGTGTGTGTGTGTGATAGCAGAGTAGCCGTAGGGAAGAGGGAGGGATGGGTTGTGATAAAAAAATGTAGGGAGTTGCTTGTGTCAAGGATGCACACACACACACACACACACACACACACACACACACACACACACACACACACACACACACACACACACACTCACACACGGTTCAAGGTCGGCGGATTAGCGAACTGGTGTGTATGGGGGCAGGGAAGGGGGTATGGGGAGTGTAGCCTGGCAGATGCTATGAAGAGATGGTAAACGGGATGGGGGGTGACGGGGATGGGGGAAAGGAGTCGTGAACGAAGAGTGACGGACAAGCCGGGGGAAAAGAGAAAATATGACATTTGCCTCGCCTCACCTGTCCAGGTTTCTCTGTCCATGACTGTACTACTTAAGTTAAATAGACTTAGCTTTTAACATCAAGCGAGATGGATGGATGGATGGGTGGATGTGGAATCGTGGATGCTTGGACCGATGGTAGAGTTCCTGCTGTTTCGTCTTTCCACCTGCCGACAAAAATCATCATCAATATCATCATCATCATAATCATCATCGTAGCTGTCGTCCTCATTACCACCACCATCATCATCATCATCATTATTTACACCGTCATTCTCATTATCATTACCATTCTCCTCCTCCTCCTCCTCATCATCATCATCATCACCATATTATCATCATCACCTACCTTTCTATCTATATCTGTTTATCTATAGCCAGACGCCTTAATCCCGTAAGGGGTGACCACAAGCAAATCGCCTTCATGATGTACTGTCCTCTACCATTTAGCTCAAGTATCCCAGTCATATGTTTCTACTCTTTCCCTCCATCTCATCGTCGGTCTCCCCCTCCCCCTCTACCCTTCCAAGTGCACTCTTCTGGTCATTTTCTTATTCGCCATCCTCTCCACATGGCCAAACCATCTCGAAGTGTTTCTCTTAACGCTTTCAGTCTCATCCACATCGGCATCACAACGCTCCTTCATCTGCCCATTTGTCTGTCTGTCTCTCTATGAAACTCCACATGCTCCTCTCAAGTAGCTCATTTCCACCGCTCTCACTCTTGACTTGTGTCCTTCCAGCAAGATCCAAGCTTCACTTCCATACTTTAAAGTGGGAATCACAGCATGCAGTGCCCTTTTTTTTCATACTTTCATCCTCAGTTCCCTCTTCCTAATCACTGCTTTTTAGAGAACAAGCAACCCTCCTTCCCTGATGTATAATTTCTGTCACTTCATCCTCTAATCATCCATCCATATTCATCATATTACATAAATACTTAAATGCACTCATATTCTTCCATTTCCTGGCTATGCAGCCTCACTGTGCATTCTGTAACCTCATACGTTGAGATGTTAAAGCATCACCATCATCAGCATCTACATCATTATCACCATCAATATCATCACCATCAGCCTGTGATAAACCACTGCATGATAAGGACCCTCTCACCTTTCTCCACTCTGATCCATTGATTGTTCCGTCCTTGCTCGGTAGATCTGCATCATATCATCTCTCTGTCTTGTTCTCTGTGCACCTCTTCTTCTCACTCCATCTCTGGCTTGCCATTCACTTACGCTCGCTCTCCTTCTGTTATCTCTTCTGTGAAAGACGTGACCTGAGGTGTGTGTGTGTGGAGTTACCTGGAAACAAGCTCAGAATTACTAGATGCGGGAGCTTCAAGGTTAATCCCCATGGTGTGGTGTGGTGTGGAAGGGTGGTTGGTGTGGTAAAGTTTGGGGTGGTGTGGTGTGGGGTGGGGTGGTGTGGGGTGGTGTGGTGTGGGGTGGTGTGGTGTGGGGTTTTGTGGTGTGGGGTTTTGTGGTGTGGTATGGTATGGTATGGTATGGTATGGTATGGCATGTTATGGTGCTGTGCGGCTTCACTGTCCCTAAAATCTAGAGGAATGTAGAACCTCGTTCGAAAATCATTAGTGAGAAGCAGATGGACATGGCCGCTCTTTGATGTGCCCTGATAAAACGTAAACAAAACGTGTGTTGCATCCTCACAACTAAACCAATATAAATAAGGATAATTATTCCATTTAAATAATTCACGGTCCAGAGAAAGACCAAAACTGAGCTACTATTTCGGACACACATCCATCCCTTTCCTTGCGATAAATAAAGAGACAGTGAACAATGATTTTTGAAACCCATTGAGTGACCTTAGGAATCCAGTATGTTTTTTCAGAATATAGTCTAAATGTTTAGTATTTGTATGGCCAAGAAGAGCAATATCCCTGACCTCATTTGCACTCTTATGATATAAATAGTTCGAGTGTGAGGGAAATGCTGTACACACGCACGCACGCACGCAAATACACACAAGCATGCGCGGACACACGCACGCACACACGCACACACACACACACACATTCTCTCTCTCTCTCTCTCTCTCTCTCCTACACACAGTCACCAACTACATTTGAAGAGAAACGAAAAACAAGAGGTGACTCAGCCATAGACATGAAGATCGTCGCCGTCACCATCATCACCATCATCATCGTTGTCGTAGTCGTCATCATCATCATCATCATCATCGTCATCATCATCATCATCGCCAGGAGCAACAGCGTCAAGCACAGCAATCATCACAACCCTGTTAAAGAGTTACTACATAAGTTCCATCACCGTCATCATCATCATCATCATCATTATTATCCCAACTGCTTCATCATCATTACAATCACCATAATCTCGGTCCAGTTAGTTGGTTCAGGAGTTTCAACATCACTATCATCAGCAGCATCACTATCATCATTATCAATATCATCTCCGACAACCCTATTATCATCATCATCAGCCTGTGACACACCGCTGCAGGATAAGGACCCCTGTTCAATCTAACTTGGCGTAAAATTGCAATCTTTCTTAAATATTGTGTTGTGACAAGGGGTTAACACTAGATTGATGCTAGTCACGAAGAAGGGACGTGGAAATGATGCAGAGCTGTATATTTGTCCAAATTTACCACTGCACTACGGGAAATCAGCTGCAAAAAAACGACGATCTCGGCCTAGGCAAATGAAGGAACAACACCATAATATACTTTGTGTGTCTGTGTCTGTGTGCGTGCGTGAGTTCGTGCATGCGTGCGTGTGTGCACGCGAGTGTGCATGTGTGTGTGTGTGTGTGTGTGTGTGTGTGTGTGTGTGTGTGTGTGTGTGTGTGTGTGTGTGTGTGTGTGTGTGTGTGTGTGTGCGCTTCAGGACAAAATAATTTACATACAATAATTTTTTCCATCACATTGTCCCTCTCATATCTGAATCGCACTTATCAGTATACATTCAGGTCCCAAACTGTACTGTTGGGTGGACATGGACAAGGAGGCAGGCAAGCCTAGTCCACCAGTCTGATCGGAACGAGAATCTAAAGGATGACACTCACACTGCTATTTCACTGGTCTGAGACACCAAGATTGAGGCGGTACAAGGCCTCCATCTCCCTCACACCAACAGCCCCCTTGTCTCACCAGAATTACGTCTAGTAGCCTCATAGGTAATATTTCTTTGGGCCATGATACTTCCTGGCTGTCAGTGCGATATCCTTGTGTCCTAATGTAGTCACCTTAATGGCTAAGAACAGCAAATATCCAACAGTTACCTCAGCGGAATGATGCACAGCAATACACACACACCCTCGTCCTTCCACTGTCATACGGCCACTAGCAAAAGTAGCCAAGTAGCGACGCCTACCAAGATGAAAAACTTGTTCAGCTACTTTCACAACCACTAGATGGTACCCGGGCCCTCTCATAGTAGGGGCAACTCTAGTATTTTATTCCAGGTACTGCTTGGCGATAGCATTCAGCTGAGAGTGAGTCATATTACAATGAGAGTGTTAATGCTGTCTCTATTAACTCTCATGATCATACAGCTCTCTTTACCAGCCCTACCCAAAAATAACGTGTGTGTGTGTGTGTGTGTGTGTGTGTGTGTGTGTGTGTGTGTGTGGATGTGTTGTGTGAGTGTGGTGCGAGGTGCCTGTGTGTTACCATGGCAACCTCCCGACACCATCACAGTTACATAGACACATTTCCTCACCCGCAAGTTCCACTAGAGAGTACTATGTGTGTGTGTGTGTGTGTGTGTGTGTGTGTGTGTGTGTGTATGTGGGTGGGTGGATGGATGTGTTGTGTGTGGAGTGTGGGGGGTGGGGGTGAATGGTTTGATGTGGTTGCTGTGTGCGTGTGTGTGTGTGTGTGTGTGTGTGTGTGTGTGTGTGTGTGTGTGTGTGTGTGTGTGTGTGTGTGTGTGTATGTGTGGATGTGTTGTGTGCGGGGGGGTGGGGGTGTACGCATTGTTGTGGTTGCAGTGTGTGTGTGTGTGTGTGTGTGTGTGTGTGTGTAGGTGAATTGCTGTGTGTGGTGGGTGGGAGGTATATCGTTTGATGTGGTTGCAGTGAGTGAGTGTGTGTGTGTGTGTGTGTGTGTGTGTGTGTGTGTGTGTGTGTGTGTGTGTGTGTGTGTTGGGTGGTAAGGAGATGAGGGGTGTATGGTTTGATGTGGTTGCGGTGTGTGTTGGGAGGGAGGGTGGGTGGATGTGTTGTATGTGTGGGGTGGTGTGGCGATGGGGGGTGTATGGTTTGGTGTGTGTGTGTGTGTGTGTGTGTGTGTGTGTGTTAGCTCACTATTCGTCAAAGGACCTTGGTTATACATAAGATGACATGCTATTAAAGCTGCGGCACAAATATAATGTGCTTTGAAGTCAACTTCACTCAAAAGAGCGCCACACTTCTTCTCCCCTTTCCTGTCTCCTTGCCTTGCGTCTGTCTGTCTTCTGTCTGTGTCTTTCTTTCTCAATGTCCCTTTATTGCAAACCACAAACAACTCTCAACTGTCCACAACTTCCTAGAATATCATAGTATCCTGCATTATACTACTTTTTTTCAGGGTAACTTGACCCAGATTTTCGTCCTCTTGCGGCTCACATGGGCAATTGACAGAAAAGGGCAGCGCTACGGCTCCTCTTCAATGGCACTTTTTTGTGATTTACCTATTCTAGTATTAATCTATTGCTACAACTCAGTATTCAAGTTCGAGAGTTGGAAATTTAAGGCCAAGTTAGAGTAAAATCGGTACAGAATTAATAAAGTCAAACAGCATACCTTTGGAGGGTGCAGCGGGAACAAGGCGAGATCACAGGCAGGAGGATAATGGCGAGAAAATCCAGCAAAATCTATCCACCAGCTTATGAAGTGACGCCAACAACACTCGCGCCACACAATTTGTTCAAACGCCCGTCCACTTTATCACTAAACACCTGTGGTTGTGGAGTGTGGTAACTGAAAACAAAATAATCGTGAAGACGTTATGTAGGCTACTGATGCACTCTCTCCACGGAATCTGCCTCTGACGTTCTGTTTATTGCTTGTTCATCACAATGCTTCGAAATTGATGAGCCTCTCACTCGGACATGACGGCTGACTGAACCTTTATCCTTGTCTTGTACCCCTGACCTTTTACTGAATGCTATACGAAGAACGAATTACTTCATCCTAACCTAACTCAAAGTCTAATGACAGATGATCTGCTCGCTTGACTTCCCCGCGCACCTTTTGTGACACCACTGATTAAGTTGGGGTGGGCTTCCTATTCAGAGAAAGCAGTAAAATGGATGGGTAACTGCGAAAAATTAGTCACTGTCCGCTGACTCTTCCTGCTTGGATTCCAGCGACAACGTTCCCGAGTACGTAAGGGCTTGTTTAGAATGGTAAATTCAAAACCTAAATAAAGAAATAAGATAATCTGCTGACTTTTCCTTATAATCTTGCTAACACACAGGCAGGCAGACAAAGGCGGGCAGGCAGACAAAGGCGGGCAGGCAGGCAGTCAAGCAGGCAGAAAAGGCAGACAGGCAGGCGGTCAGGCAGGCAGACAGACTGATAGACAGATATATAAACCTGGCCAAACACATAACTTCATCGGCCTCTCTCGGTTAACTGTAATAACATCCACTAGTAGCAGAAGCAACGATTTTTTTTTTTTTTTCTGGCCGCTTTTCTGATTACATATTTTGTTTTCAGCCATACTCGTACCAGATCACGTCAGTTAACAATGACGTGCGTATCTGAGGATAAATAAAGCTTTAGTTTCACTCAGTATATGAGAAAAAAAGGCAGTGAAAACATCGATAGTACCCCCGAACAGTCCAACACCACAGCCTTCTCCCACTCGCCTCTGTCTACGTTTTTTCCTTTAACCATTCTTTTCCCCAAATGGAGAGTTGTGGCAGACTCCTGTATTCCATAAACTAGCTCTTCGTATCTCTGCACTTCTAAGCTTTCAAAGTTTTCCAACCAGATTTTCATATAGTAACTTGTCTTAAGGGTACTACTGAGCCTCCATGACTAACACAGATGGTGGAGTACCAACATATCCAGTACTCCAATGCTAGGGAGGCCATGTGGGGTGCTTTTGGTCATGCCTGAGTTCAGGAGTTTTTCTTTGGTTTATCCTTAAATTTTGGTGGCATTATTTAACTCATTATACACTCAGAGCATTATCACAGGATGCTTACCTAATTATACTTGTTATTTACGGCTAATATTTAAGCCTGTTCATATTAAAAAAGGGTAATTACACAAGATACCAGTGATTTATTTGATGACATGCTCGTGCTAAGAGAGACACTCAGACATAATTGAATTTCACGTTAATTTGTATCAACATCTACACTTCGTGGCTTTGGAAAGACAATGTTAGGTCGTTTCGAAGACTGGTGAGTAGAGAGGGACTGGCGGGGATGTGTGGTGGTGTGGGGCGGGATATTGTGACACACTGCAGTAAAGAAATGCCACATAGCTCTCTGTTCGTTGCTCATGTTACTGGCCCCTCGTCACCCATGCGAAAGGAATAATATCTTAGTTAACCGTCACTGCCACTGATTTATCGTATTAAATAAAGTCGTCTTGAGACAGTAAGAATAAAATAAAAAAGTATGATCCAGGATTCACTGGGGTAATCATATCACAACCAGGGTCTTCTATGCCATATTCTACTGCACGTGACTTTGGAGACATTGTGAGGTGTGGATATGTGGAAGTGCAACTATGTGCAGATGTGCGTGTGCGTGTGCTTGCGTGCGTGCGTGCGTGCTTGCGTGCGTGCGTGCGTGCGTGTGTGTGTGTGTGTGTGTGTGTGTGTGTGTGTGTGTGTGTGTGTGTGTGTGTGTTAGTTCACTACTTGTCAACGAACCTTGGTTATACATAAACATGCTACTAAAGTTAGGGCACAAATATAATGTAGTATGCTATGAAGTCAACTACACTCATAATAACGTCAGGATTCTTCTCCCCTATCGTGTCTCCGTTCTCTGCCTCTGTCTGTCCTCTATCTGTCTGTCTGTCTGCCTGTCCCTTTATTGCAATTCACAAACAACTCTCAACTGTCCACAACTTCCTAGAATATCATACTATCCTGCATTATATTACTTTTTTTCAGGGTAACTTGACTCAGATTTTCGTCCTTTTGCCCCTTATTTCACATGGGTCATTGGCAGAAAAGTGCAGCGCTACGGCTCCTCTTCAATGACACTTTTTTGTGACTTACATGTTCTAGTATTAATCCATTGCTACAACTCAGTATTCAAGATGGATAGATGGAAATTGTAGGCCAAGTCAGAGTACAGAATGAAGTCAAACAGCATACCTTTGGTGGGTGCAGTGGGAACAAGGCGACAGATCACAGACAGGAGGACAATGGCGGGAAAATCCAGCAAAATCTAACCACCAGCTTATGAAGTGACGTCAACAACACTCGTGCCTCATAATCGGTTCAAACGCCAGTCCACTTTATCAATAAACACCTGTGGTTCTGTATTTCAACTTCACCTAACCCAAACCAACCTAATCATAACTAAACCGATTTAATTTAGCCCAGTCTCACCTAACCTATAAATATTTGCTTGAACTGAACTTCGCCTGACCTCGAATGTCCTAATCCAACCTAAATCATCCCAGCCTAATCTGACTTAACCTCACCTAACCCAGTCTAATTGTACTTAACCTCACAATCTCCCCTAACCTCCCCATAGATAACCTAATCAATTCTGACGCAGCCTAACCGCATCTAACCCTACCTAATCCTACCCAGTCTCACTTAACCATACCATACCCGACCTAACCCAACCCAGTCAAGCCTAAAATGACCTAATCCAACCGAACCTAACCCAGCCTAACCCAACCAAATAAAACCCAACGCAAAACCTATCAAAACCGACGTATTCTAAAGCAATCTAACCTAATCCGTCTATATCTAGTCGAAGTGAACCCAACCCGACCAAAAATTACCCAATCAGACCAAACCCTGCCCAAAGTGACCTAACCTAACATTCGATCGGCTATTAATTCGCTATGTAAGAAATTTTGCAGTCTGAAAGTCTACGGATGTCAAATTCCAAGTTTCGCCTGTTAGTGTACTAGTATAGTATAAGTATTGTGTGTGTGTGTGTGTGTGTGTGTGTGTGTGTGTGTGTGTATGTGTGTGTGTGGTTGTGGGATGCTGGTTGTGGGATGCTGGTGGTGGGATGCTGGAGGGTTTGATAATGTTTGTGTGGTGACTGCTTTATATGCCTAGTTACCTCCGCCAGTAAAAATGAAGGAAGTTATGTATTCACCCGTGTCTGTGACTGTCTATCTATCAATCTGTCAATCTGTCTGTCATTCTATTAGTCTGTCTATATGTTTGTCTGTCTGTCTTTCTATATGTCTGTCTGTCTGTCTTTCTATCTGTCTGTCTGTCTTTCTATCTGTCTATCTGTCTGTCTATATGCCTCTCTGTCTGTCTTTCTATCTGTCTGTCTGTCTGTCTGTCTCTCTATCTGTCTATCTGTCTGTCTATGGCCAAGATATATCAAAAACTTGCTATCGGCTTTCAATGGAATCTTGTAGGTAGGTGGGCACTGGGTCAAGAGAGAGACTATTCGATTTTTCATTAGATTTTTTCACTATTACGCTTTTGGCTCAATAAAAAGGAAAGTGGAAATCTAGGAATATACTGCACCTTAATGTGAAAATCTGGACAAATTTCTCCATAACAAAATATAAATAAAAATAATCTTTTTCTTGACTTGAAAACATGACTTAACTTCGCTTCAGTTTTGTTTTCTGCATCCAGGATCGTACTGTAAGCTGCTTTGGAAATTCTTTACATCTCTTCCTTAGCGATTTAATCAGCACATTACACCACAACACCCTCATTTATGAGAGAGATGTAAACTCTGTCGATATGAAGCCGATTTTAATAGCTTACAAGAAAATGTTAAGACGTGCTATGCAAAAATAAATAGCTAAGGAAGGGGCACTGAGAAGACTCCCGTGCTTCCTAAAATACTGCCCTGTTTCCAAAAGGCGTATGACACAGAAATTTGACTTAGCTTTTAACATCAGGGGGAGCTGGATGGCTGCATGGATGGATGAACATAAGAACATAAGAAGAGAGGATAACTGCAGTAGGCCGGTTGGCCCATGCTAGGCAGCTCCTAGAAGAGTAACTGAACTGCTAGAATGAGATAAGGATAGCAAAGAAGAAGGCTGGATAGATGGGGAATCGTGGATCTTTGACTGCTGACCAAGTTCTTGCAGTTCCGTCCGTCCCTCCACCTACCGACAAAAATCATCATCAATATCTTCATTATCATTATGATTATTATTATTATTATTACCATTATAATAATTATCATAACTACAGTCATCATCATCATCATCATCATTAAAATTATTATGACTCTCATCATCATCATCATCATCAGACCGTTATCCCCACCCTCTTACCTCGAACTGAACTTAAATCATCATTATCATCAGCATCAACATCATTATCATCATCATCAGCAGCAGCATCTTTATCATCATTAATATCATCATCATCATCATCATCATCATCATCATCATCATCATGCCCTGACATTACCACTGGAGGATTAGGACCCCTCTCATCTTTCTCCACTCTGATACATTGGTTGTTAGCCTCTTCCCATATCGGTGGATCTGCGAGTTTCATCTATCTTGTTCCCTGTGTACCTCTTCCTCTCACTCCATCTCTGGCCTGCCATTCAGTTACGCTGCCTGTCCATCTGTTGCCTGCTCTGTGGAAGGTGTAACCAGAGGATTGTGTGTGAAGGTACCTGGAAACAAGCTCAGAATTACCAGATGCCGGAGCTTCAAACCCCTTTGTTTAATCCCCTTGGTTTGGTGTGGTGTGGTGTGGTGTGGTGTGGTGTAGTGTGGTATAGGGGGAGGTTGTGTGATGTAGTGTGGTATGGAGGGGTTTGTGTCGTGTTGTGTGTGGAGGGTTGTGTGGTGTGGTGTGTGGAGGGTTGTGTGGTGTGGTGTGTGGAGGGTTCTGTGATGTGGGGAGGTTTGTGTGGTGAGATGTAGTGTGGTGTGGTAGGGTGGTTTTATGTGGTGTGGTGTGGTGTGGGAGGATGATTTTTTGTGGTGTGGTGTGATGTGGGAGAGTGGTTATGTGTGGTGTGGTATGGTGTGGGAGGAGGATTATTTTGTGTTGTGGTGTGGTGTGGGAGGGTGGTTCTGTGTTGTGTGGGAGTGTGATTTCGTGTCATGTAGTGTAAGAGACTGGTATGGTGTGGTGTGATATGGTGTGGGGGGGTAGTATGGTGTGGTGTGGTGTGGGTGAGTGATTGAATGTGATTTAGTGTGTGGGACTGGTAGAACGTGACTTGGCTTCAGTATAATCTCCAAAGCCTATATGAGGACAACACCTCTCATCCGAAAATTGTTAGTGAGAAGCAGACGGGCAGGGCCGGTCCTAGAGCTACTGTGATAAAATGTAGAAAATCATGTGTTGTATCCTTAAAATTAAAAGTGCATAATTCTGTGAGGTTAATTCTTCCATTTAAATAAAGGCCAAAATATATGTATTATTTCAGACACTCATGTTCATCCACTTCCTAATGATACATAAAGCGACGATGATCAGTGACTTATGAAACCCTGTTATGTGATCTATGAGATGTAATAAGCTTTTCAGAATATTGTGTAAGTGTCTCGTAACTCTATGGGTAAAAGGTCCTAAATTCATAGCCTAATATTTACCCTTGAAATAAAACTATGAATGTGTGGAAATAATTCTGCCATTTGAATAACTATTGTATCATCAACCAAGATACACATACACGAACATAAGCAAACACACACACACACACACACACACACACACACACACAATGCCCAGTCACCAAAACACGTAGTTAAACAGAAAGGAACGCGAGAGGTGACTCAGCCAATTACTTGAAAATCGTCGTCGTTGTCATCATCATCGTCGTCGTCTTCGTTGTACTAATCATCATCATCATCTTCCTCGTCATCATCATCATCATCATCATCATCGTCATCATCATCAGCAGCAGCAGCAAGTCATCATCATCCCAGCACTGTTAAAAATGTGGTACAAAAGATATATCAGTAACATCACCTTTATCATCATATTCATCACCATCATCTAACCTTGTTTTAGAGTTTGCACGGAGTTACATCATCAGCATCAGCATCAACATCATTATCATCATCAATCAGGATCATCAT
>NW_027644376.1:0-78586 GCF_032717465.1 Coenobita brevimanus
CATCATCAATCATCATCATCATCATCATCATCAGCTTGTGACACACCACTGCAGGATAAGGACCCCTCTCACCTTTCTCCACTCTGATCCATTGCCTGTTATCTTGTTCCTTCCGAAATCGGTGGATCTGCGCGTATCATCTCTATCTTGTTTTCTGTGTACCTCTTTTTCTCACTCCATCTCTAGCCTGCCATACAGTTACGCTGTCTGTTCCTCTGTTGTCTGTTCT
Organism: Coenobita brevimanus; assembly: GCF_032717465.1. Lineage (NCBI taxonomy): Eukaryota > Metazoa > Arthropoda > Malacostraca > Decapoda > Coenobitidae > Coenobita > Coenobita brevimanus. The sequence goes on from NW_027644376.1 coordinate 230, forward strand.
ATGGAAGACGTGACCTGAGGAGTGCGCGTGCAGTGATCTGGAAACCAAGAGATTAATATGTGTTTCGTCATAATAGCTATACCCTGTTCACTCTAACTTGGCGTAAAATTGCAATCTCTTTCTTAAATAAAGTGCTGTGACAAAGGGTTAACACTAGAATATGGTGCTAGTCACGAAGAAGTGGTATGAAAAATATGCCTGGCAATAGTACTGCCTTATTCTGTTACTGAGCTATGGAAAATGAACTGCAAACAGACGACAATCTTCGTCTATAAAGAATGAATAAGTATCATACAGTATAATCGTGTGTGTGTGTGTGTGTGTGTGTGTGTGTGTGTGTGTGTGTGTGTGTGTATTAATGGATGCCTTCATAAATGCGTCCATATGAGTATTCATAAATGTGTGTGCATCAGTGTGTGCACTCATCAGTGTGTGCATCAGTGTGTGTATGCATCAGCGCCTGTGTGCATCAGTATGTGCATACATTGCCGTGTGCGTGTATCAGTGTCTGAATGCATCAACGCGTGCGCGCATCCATGTGTGTGCATCGGTGTATTTCTGGCGCCATGGGCTAACCGAAGCAGATGTACACCCAACCACACCAAGAGCGACACTGAGCGTCGCTGATAATATAATAATAATGACGTATAGAAAAGGGGGGGAAAGGAAGGAAGGTAAAGAATGATTGTGTATATGTGATGAGTGTTATGCAACCAGGGCGACGACACGACGGCAGGAACTAGGCCTTAGTTTAAACTCCCGGCCTTACTGAGAGCTCAGGTTCCTGGTTGCATTGTGTAAAGTGCATTTTTTTTTTTCTTTAAATAGGAGAGGAAGAATTTAGACGAAGAGAAAGAGTGTCGGGGCTTAACCCAACGTGCGTGTGTTTGGTGTTGGGAAGGGGGGGGGGGTCTCGCACGTGCACTGTGTTGTTACTTAAGGACGGGAGGAGTGAATAGCTACGGCTTTCTCTGCCAAGCATTAGCTTATTGGCTGCCTCTCAGGTTCATCTGATTTTTCCGGCTCCAGCAGCCTGGGTAGGATGATAGGATACGGGTGTTAGGGTAAGGTGTTGTAGCCCTGGGGGGCTTGGGTAGGGGGATAAGGAAAGGGGAGGGGAGGAGGAAGGGCAGTATGGGGGGGTCACGGTCTGAGGCAGGATGCTGGATATGAGGATGGCGGGTTATTACGTGGCTGCCGTGATCTTGATAATGGGTGTAGGGGTGGTTTAGAGTCTTAAGTGAATTGCAGGGTGTGAACTAAGTAGTTGATTAATAAAAGGGTCAGTAATAAATAAATTATTGGTGCTTAAGTGAACCCTCAGCGAAACACGAACATGTTCCGCCCTTGCCATGACGCGAGACAGACAGCCAGGAGCCGCGGAGCTGGGCGGCGTGTGTCTCCACCCTACCTCTAACATTTGGTAACTGAGGCGGTGATCGTTGATTCGTTGGTGTGGCAGCGAGAAGCGGATGAAGAGGTAGACGGCCTGGCGCCATGCCTAACCGAAGCACATCTACACCCCACCATTCCAAGAGCGACACTGAGGGTCGCTGACTGGGCATAGGGGTTTTAAATGGGTAGAGGCAGACAGGTAGACGCCGCATTGGGGGCGGGGCTTGCAATAAAGAAAATTCCCACATAATGTAGGGGACCCTTATGTAACTTCGACTAATCTTTATACCGTCCATTGTCGTTTCGTTTTTATTTTCTCTCTCTCTCTCTCTTGTTCTTACGTTGCCTCATGTTCAAAGGTACTTTTATTTCTTAATGGCGGTGGTCTAATATAAATTTCCATGTGGCTCTATATGTGGACACTCAGTGCATTGTGTTTTCCATTCTTTCCAGCTAATCTACAGTTTATCACATCTTTCCTGGCTTATTTCCCTGCGATATCTATACTGCATTCGGATTCTACACTAAGTTATTTCCAGCTTAATCGTTGCATTGTACTGTGATCGTATCGTATCATTTATAAAAGCTCCAATAAGCTTGCATGCGTCGGCCTTAGTCACATGATGGCTCTCTACGCTGCTTGATCTCTGGCAGCCTCCCTATTCAGTCCCTTATCCCTGAGGTTACACTCTATGACCTCGTCTCAGGTCTTTTTCGGTCTGCCTCTCGCAACCCTACCCCCGACGTTCACACTTCTTACTGTAGATCCATAATATCTGAATGTTTCTTGTCTGCTTCTTATCATTTGTAGAGGTTCCCTGTACTGTGTGTGTGTGTGTGTGTGTGTGTGTGTTCTTACCTAATTGTATCTTTATAGGAATGAATAAAGCTCGTAGTCCCGTGTATTAAACCATTTGTATCATACATATCCTTAAATTTATGAAACGTTTTGGCACACACTATTTCATTCGGTAGTGCATTCCACTGGTCAATTATTGCTCTATTTGGGAAACTAAATTTCCTTACGTCTTTATTGCCTCTCCTTTTATGCAGTTCTTTGCAGTGTCCTCTTACTGCTGCATCCCCATAGGTTATATACTCATTTATGTCTATTTTCGCCTTCCCTGATATGCATTTATATAGTATAATCATGTCTCCTCTTTTCCTTCTCTCCTGTAGTGTAGGTAGATTCAGTTTTTCTTCGTAGCTTAGATCCCTTAAGCTTGGTACCCATCTTGTAGCTGCCCTTTGAACTTTTTCAATCTTATCTATGTGCTTTTTTAGATGAGGACTCCAGACTACTGACGCATACTCCAGGGTTGGTCTGATGAATGATGTTATTATCTTTCTTAGTATGTCTTCATTTGTGTGTGTGTGTGTGTGTGTGTGTGTGTGTGTGTGTGTGTGTGTGTTTTGTATCACCACAGCAAGTAAGGAAAATAAGCGTACTGTCGTGGAATATAGGTGGAGTGCGCACAAAGTTAGAAAAAACAAATGTGCAGCAGATGCTACATAATTATGATGTGATTAGTATTAATGAGGTTAAGACGGCTATGTCAGTGTCATTCCCCGGATATGTGACTTATAGGAGTAAGGTAGTTGGTTCAGCGGAACGGGGTGGAACGGTTGTCTGTATTAAGAATTGGTTATCTACGTTGGTATTTGATGTCGACACAAGCATTGGAGATCAAGTCTGGATGCAGTTTCGTAACATTGAGGGTGTGTTGTTTGGCTTCTGTTACATTCCTCCATGTGACTCCCCGTATTACTCCCACGACTTATTTGCCTCAATCCAAGTAAAAGTAAATTCTAGGTACACATATAAAGGATGCATCATAATTGGTGACATGAATGCTAGATTTGGGAAAAGTGTGAGGCAATTATTGTCGATAGCGGAGATACCTAATGTAAATGATATGTCATACCCAGTGATTCACGATGATGTAAACAGGGCTAACGATAACGCTGAATTGTTGTGTACTATATGTATTGATAACAGATTGGTTGTCATTAATAACCTCATGTATGCTGACAAACATTTTCCTGGTGATAAAACATATCGGAGACGCGGCACCTGGGTTTCGGAGGTGGATACATGTGTGGCGTCACCGTCTCTGATAGACTATATGAGTGATTTTTCTGTGTTAAGGCGGGGTGACCTCCCTTCCGATCATGCCCCCGTTACAGTAACAGTTACGTGTTCAGGCGTAGATTTGGACAGTCTCATGACGAGGGCGGGGTCGCTAGGGGATCACGCAGCCCTTCATGGAAATGCTGGCAAGACTTGTTTAATGAGAAAGTCACTCAGATTTAACAGAATCAACAAAGAAGCATTTGTGAATAATATTATGCAAAGAGTACCTAATGAAGATTATGTAAATGTTGAAGCTTTTGAGAAGCGCATCACTGACGCTTTATACTCGTGTGCGGAGGACAATGTAGGCAGGGTAGACAGAGCAGTAGAGATAGGTGGTAGCAATCTTGGTAGGTGGGAGAGGCTGCTGGATGACGCTGATGACGCAAGAGTGTGGAGAGCAATTGATTGGAAAGGAGACTTTAACATGGACAGACCTGATGAAATCTTGTGCCCCAGTGATGAGGATTTTAAATTCCATGTTGAGTCTGTGCTGAACAGAGAGGATGTGAACAATGAGTTTGTAGATGAGGTGACAACTGATGTTACTATACCCGTACTGGATGAGCTCATCTCGCCCGCACAGGTGCACCAACAAGTAGTATATAATAATAATAATGACGTATAGAAAAGGGGGGGAGAGGAAGGAAGGGAAGAATGATTGTGTATATGTGATGAGTGTTATGCAACCAGGGCGACGACACGTGGTGGCAGGAACTAGGCCTTAGTTTTATCTCCCGGCCTTACTGAGAGCTCAGGTTCCCGGTTGCATTGTGTAAGGTGCCTGTGTGTGTGTGTGTGTGTGTGTGTGTGTGTGTGTGTGTGTGTGTGTTTTAAGTAGGAGAGGAAGAATTTAGACTAAGAGAAAGAGTGTCGGGGCTTAACCCAACGTGCGTGTGTTTGGTGTTGGGAAGGGGGGGGGGGTCTCGCACGTGCAGTGTGTTGTTACTTAAGGACGGGAGGAGTGAATAGCTACGGCTTTCTCTGCCAAGCATTAGCTTATTGGCTGCCTCTCAGGTTCATCTGATTTTTCCGGCTCCAGAAGTCTGGGTAGGATGGTAGGATACGGGTGTTAGGGTAAGGTGTTGTGGCCCTAGAGGGCTTGGGTAGGGGGATAAGGAAAGGGGAGGGGTGGAGGAAGGGGAGTATAGGGGGTCAGGATATGAGGCGGGTGTGCTGGATATGAGGATGGCGGGTTATTACGTGGTTGCCGTGATCTTGATAATGGGTGTAGGGGTAGTTTAGAGACTTAAGTGAATTGCAGGGTGTGAACTAAGTAGTTGATTAATAAAAGGGTCAGTAATAAACTATTGGTGCTTAAGTGAATCCTCAGCGAAACACTTGCCATGACGCGAGACTAGTGTGGATTAGTACCATGTGGGTAACTACTGTAGACAGCGAGGCGCCGCGGAGCTGGGCGGCGCACGCCTGCACTGCCTAACATTTGGTAACTGAGGTGGTGATCGCTGGAGGTAGACGGCCTGGCGCCATTGGCCTAACCGAATCAGATGTACACTACAACACACCAAGAGCGACACTGAGGGTCGCTGACTGGGCATGGGGGTTTTAAATGGGTTGAGGCAGACAGGTAGACGCCGCATTGGGGGCGGGGCTTGCAATAGAGAAAATTACCACAAAATAAAGGGGAACCTTATGTAACTTTGACGAATCTTTATACCGTCCACTATCCTTTCGTTTTTTTTCTCTCTCTCTTGTTCTTACGTTGCCTCATGTTAAAAGGTCCTTTTATTTCTTAATGGCGGTGGTCTAATATAAATTTCCATGTGGCTCTATATGTGGACACTCAGTGGACTGTGATTTCCATACCTTCCACCTAATCTATAGTTTATCACATCTTTCCTGGCTTATTTCCCAGTGATATCTATACTGCATTCGGATTCTACACTAAGTTATTTCCTGCTTAATCAGTTGCTTTGTACTGTGACCGTTTCGTATCGTTTATAAAAGCTCCAATAAGCTTGCATGCGTCAGCCTTGGTGACATGATGGCTCTCCACGCTGCTTGATCTCTAGCAGCCTCCCTATTCAGTCCCTTAGCCCTGAGGTCACACTCTATGACCTCGTCTCAGGTCTTTTTCGGTCTGCCTCTCGCAACCCCACCCCCGACGTTCACACTTCTTACTGTAGATCCATAATATCTGAATGTTTCTTGTCTGCTTCTAACCATTTGTAGAGGTTCCCTGTACTGTGTGTGTGTGTGTGTGTGTGTGTGTGTGTGTGTGTGTGTGTGTGTGTGTGTTCTTACCTAATTGTATCTTTACAGGAATGTGTCAAGCTCGTACTGTCCCGTGTCTTAAACCATATTTATCGTACATATCCTTAAATTTGTGAATTGTTTTGGCACACACTATTTCATTCGGTAGTGCATTCCATTGATCAATTGCTCTGTTTGGGAAACTGAATTTCCTTACGTCTTCATCACCTCTCTTCTTATGCATTTTTTTGTAGTGTCCTCTTGCTGATGCTTCCCCATATGTTAAGTAATCATTTATGTCTATTTTCTCCTTCCCTGATATGCATTTATATAACATTATGATGTCACCTCTTTTCCTTCTCTCCTGTAGTGTTGGTAGATTCAGTTTATTTAGTCTTTCTTCGTAGCTTAGATCCCGGTAAGAGTAATATACGGCTTGGATAGGTGGTTAGGAGGCTGATGAGGACTGTGAGGAGTGATAAGGTATAAGCAGACGAGACAACGTGGTTCAGAGGCTGATGAAGGCTATGAGAAGACCATGAATGATTTGAGAGGGTTGTCATTGTATAATCAGACAGGACGTGTGCGACTCCCTTTATGGTGTGTGTAATCAGCAGTAAAAAGCCTTGCACGAGGGAGGTCGGAAACTAAAAACATGCTCTTGACAAATTACGAATAGGAGGAGTGTAATAGATAATAAACACCCTTGCACGAGAGGGAGGTAGGAGGCTTGAAAAACATACCATCGACAGATTACCAATATGACGAGTGTAATAGAAACCCATGTAACAGACACGAGTAAACACCCATGCCAGAGAGGTGGGGAGCTGTAAACATATACCAGTAATGTTACCAATAGGAAGAGTTTAATAAACAGTAAACATCCTTACTTGAGAGGAGGCGGAAAGCTTCAGAAACATTCCATTGACATATTAACCTTCATATTAAGGAATGTACTGAGATATCTATTAACGCTTGCCATAAAAGACTGAACTTGAGTCTGTTATCTCACAGCCACATACGAAAAGACATAAAACAAGGCATATCCAACGACTTGCATGCAGTACAGCAACGTATCTTCAACATTATTCTTACTTCCGACGACTTTATTCAACTTGGGCAACGTATCTGCTAATGAAACTTGGGCAGGATATCTGGTACAAAAGGCTGTATCTACTGCCATCTTTCTAGTACTAGTATTTTCCACGAAGCTCTTATACAATCGTCCAGAGAGCTAAATAAACTAAAAACATATGCTATACTGAGGAAGAGGCAATCGTAACTATAAAAGGTACTGCTCTTAAGCAGTTCACCTTTAGTCACACGAAACAAGAAACATACAAGCACATAAAGCTGCGGTAACACAAAGCACAAACATAATATATAAAACAGACGAAAAACGGAATACCAGATACAGAAAACACATGGAGCACGAAGCAAACACACACACACACACACACACACACACACACACACACACAACCACGTCCACCTCCTGTGATGTTTGACTTTGGAGGGACCGACCAACAAAAGACCGCAATGCATAAACCACTGACGATGCAGTAAATTTAGGCGTTTCGACAGGGACAAAACTTTTACGAGAGAGTGAAATAAGGAGAGAAAGACTAAAGCCAAAACATAGGTCACAGAATCAGATGGGAGGAGGGGGTTGTGTTTATAACGTTTTCTGAGTCTTATTTGTGTATGTGTGTGTGTGTGTGTGTGTGTGTGTGTGTGTGTGTGTGTGTGTGTGTGTGTATTTTTAACTTCACTTCTCGTCCTCGTCGTCGTCCTCGTCTCTCTCCTCCTCCTCCTCCTCATCCTCCTCCTCCTCCTCATCATCATCATCATCATTATCATTATCATCCGTCTCCTCATCCTCTTTGTACCCATAGGCTCATCTGAACATGATCCCTATGGACTACAGGCTTGCCTAGCGCTTCTCCAGCATCCAACATTTCCTCTCGGGGGATAGGGAAGAAGGTGAGGAACGTTTGTATTACCGTGAGAGTAAAAGCAAAGAAGATGGACGACAAGGCTGGCTGGACGAGAAAGAGAAACAGGCGATAGGAACGGAAGTTTTACGGGAAACAATTCCTAGACGAGAAAAAACAAAAAATGAAAATACGAATAAAGAAAAGGCAAAGGAAATGTAACTTGACTGGAGCATGGGAATCGGAAACGAGATTATGAACTGAGGCTACAAGGAAACATGAGGAGTCGAGGAAAGAAATATGCAGGGAAAAGTGAAAGGAAAACTGAGGTTGACCAGACGAGGCCAATGTTACGGTGGCCGGTGCTAGTGAAATCCCTCCTAACAATATCTAATCTGTACTAATCTCACTAATCCTACCCATATCTGTCCTATTTCAACTTCACCTAACCCAAACCAACCTAATCACATCTAAACCGATTTAATTTAGCCCAGTCTCACCTAACCTATCAATATTTGCTCGAATTGAACTCCGCCTGTCCTCGAATGACCTAATCCAACTTAAATCAACCCAACCTAATCTAACTTAACCTCACCTAACCCAGTCTAATTGTATTTAACCTCACTATCTCACGTAACCTCTCCATACCTAGCCTAACCTATTTTGAAGCAGCCTAACCGCATCTAACCCTACCTAATCCTACCCAGTCTCACTTAACCATACCATACCCGACCTAACCCAACCCAGTCAAGCCTAAAATGACCTAATCCAACCGAACCTAACCCAGCCTAACCCAACCAAAACCTATCAAAACCGACGTATTCTAAAGCAATCTAACCTAATTCGTCTATATCTAGTCGAACTGAAGCCAACCCAACCAAAAATTACCTAATCAGACCAAACCCTGCCCAAAGTGACCTAACCTAACTTTCGATCGGCTATATATTCGCTAACAAATTTTGCTGCCTGAAGCCTGAAAGTCAACGGATGTCACATTCCATGTTTCGCCTGTTCTGTGTACATAAGTTTGTGTGTGTGTTTATTTAGGAGTGTCTGAGATGTGTACTACAGGGAAAAATTTACACTTTCTCTCTCTCTCTCTCTCTCTCTCTCTCTCTCTCTCTTTCTCTAAGTGTTAAGTGGGAGCAGCAGAATACCAGGCAGAACTCTTATGTCTCTTAAGTGTACCTCGTTTCATTCACTGTCCTAGAATTCGAGGAGTGAGGGTGTGCGGTGTGGCTAACGTGGTACACAACCCTTTCACTACGAGTACTGTAATCTTATTCGTGCAATCTCCAGACGATTTTATCCAGCTTAAAGGGGATTTGTCGAACAGGAGGGGTGATATCTAGCCTTCATTAACCCCTTCGCCACTAAGGGTCTTTTCCAAGTTTAAAATCGTCTTGAGAGAAAGACAGACAGACAGACAGAGACAGAGACAGACAGAGAGACAGAAATAGACAGACAGAATTAAAATAAAACTGTGTCATCGGACTGAAGGAGTTAACCAGTTTCTATGACCAACGCCAGACGATTTTATTCAGCCGAGGGACAATTTTTTTTTTTTTTTTTTTTTAAGCATGGAAGAAGGAACTGCGGCTAAACGGTGGAAAACTATCTCTTATAAACTTTTTTTTTCCTTTTCCGTGATAACAAATTTAACCCTTTCAATTCGGCGGGGTATTTTTTTATGCATTCGTGCTGGAGAGCAGATTTGACTAGTAACCAAGGAGACTCATTTCTATCTCTTAACTGAGGCCCACTGAATTTCACGCAACCACGACTTAGCATTCTCTTTGTGGGAGTGGTCTGGTTCCGTCAGATGAAAACAAACAGACTATAATAACAAGAATAAACTTTAAAAAAAGAATGGACATCACCGGGATTCAAGGCATTAACCCGGGAAGATTTCACTCAGTAGCGGGAAATTCTCACGTGTAGTAACAACGTGACTGAATCTGGCACCTCCCCGGACTCCCAGATACGATAGGATCACGTCTTTTCCGTTTTATTCTCGCTGGGCAGAAGAGAGCGAGGTGGAGGGGTGCTGTCAGGTGAACCCGTCTGACCTACGCTGAATACGTGGTTAGAAAGTCTCCATTAACCCCTTCTATATGCAAGCGTTTCTCAGTGTCGGTATATCGACCAGAAAGTCTCTATTAATCCCGTCTATATGCAAACGTTATTCGGTATCTGTAAATTTGTTAGAAGGCCCCCATTAATCCTTTCTATATACAAATGTTTCTCGGCATCGGTATCTTATCACCCACACATTTTCATTCAGCCTAGACCAGGCCTCTTCTAATTTGTCTTCGAGTATTATAGTAAGATACCTGAATCTAGGAAAGGGTGGCTACAAATCTATCGTCTCCAGGTCATTCTATCCTTTGCCATCCCGCTTCCTTCTCTCCAGTTTACACCCTCCTCACTCATCTACCTCTCCATCCGACCCCTCCACCTCATCCTCGGTTTCTCCCACACCCCCTCCACCTTCACCCCACTCACATACTCTCCTAGTCAGTCTCGCATTCTCCATTCTGTCTAAAAACACCAGCACATCCACAGCGCCACCACAACGTTCCATATCTTCTTTTTTTGTGCCACTCTGTCTGCAGTAGTGAAGGAAATAATGCTCAGACTGATGGGATTAAGGCCTGTATTCTCGTCGGTTAAGGTGGCTCCCTGACACCTTATCCATAGCGAATTATTTTCCATAGTGTGCCTTACTACTCTCCTGTATATTGGTTATATCTTTTAAACACCATCATGGAAGGCAAAAATAACATGCAAGGAATTATTAATGAGATGCAAGCAAAAATAAACCGGTAAGGAAAAGGTGTTGGGGAGCTTACTTACCGGACGAGAATACGCGACTAAAAAGATTATTCCGAATCCCAACTGATGCCAAACACGAGGATGGACAGATGAACCCCCTGACTGCGATATGTTCCCTCCGCTAAGTATAAGGGTATGATGTTTGCCTCAGTGGAATACCTAGGTGAGTCCATGGCAGCGAGAAAAAGATACACACACACACACACACACACACACACACACACACACACACACACACACACACACACTTAGGTCTGCTTGATCAACTCTCTGACCCTGGGGATGCCTTCTTCATTCCTTAATATTTTCTTCCAGTTTTATTCAACACAGGACAGTGTTACGGCTATAATTATTACTCCTCCGCCTCATCCCTCGTGAACTCCCATCTTTTGACTGAAGTCAAGCACTCGTCCACCTCACGCTACCAGCGCTCCATCTGTTGACTGGATTTGATACTACTAGTTTCCCAACATGTCACCTGACTTTCCCTCCCTTTTTCTGTGTGAAGCGAGGTTGCCTGATTATCTGGTTTCCCGCGCAAGTTCAGTTCACACTCATCCTCTGCCCTGGGAATATCTTAGTGAACCACTCCTGACCTTTACCTGGAAGCCTGTGTTATAGGGAACCCATCTTCAACGCCTTCTTTTGCTGTAAACCATGAGTATCAGTTTTCTCCTTGCATTAGTTCATTAATCTTCTGATGGTGAATGGCTTTAGGTATTTATATTGTTTTTTTCTTAGGTTTAGTTAGGTTTAGGGTTGTAATTATTGTATGTTTAGTTTGTTAAATTAAATGAATAATCAACCAAATCATTATCAATCTACCCTGTAGTTTGTCTAGTTGCATAGTGTTCATGATCCTTCTCTTTTCTTATTGCTTTCCATGGGTCTTCATAGGGTAGATACAGTTAAATACTCCCCATGGATCGTAATAAATGGCGACCGTGACAGGACCTATTTCAGCTAGACAGACATTTACAGTAATGGTGTTTTGAGGGGTTGCTGTTGCTTGTTCCCATAGATTTTAAATTTTCCTTGATGTATTTAGCATTTTGGTATTAGTGTGAAACTTGTTTCCATTCGATTTAAAATCCTTGATGCAATAAACATTTTGGTATTTGTGTGAACTTGTCAGCACATAGGTTTATAGGTTCAGGCGTCTTCATAGAACTTATCTTTCATTTTTAACGAAATACAGGGTCGTTATAAGTTCTATCAAATGTGGGGAATATATCCGGATCGTTTATAATGCCGTATCCCACGCTCCAGTGAGGTCTACATCTGCTAGTTGCGATAGGGCAAGTGGCTAGTTTGATACACTCACTCTTCCAAGTCCCAGTTTATTCAAGAATCAAAGTTGTTTTGTCTTATCCTATAATCAGGGGTAATCCGGATCATGCTAAAAGCCGTCATCCTCTGCTCTTAATCATAGACAACGACTTTCGTAAGTTAATATTTTGGTCAAGGCTCTGGAAGTTTCCAGGACTTCAAAGAGTTTTCTTCCTGTAATCTGTGTCTAAAATATAACTTACCATAATTTTCTCATACATTTTAATCATGTTTGACCTTCAAAAATTTGTTGAAAATCCTAGCCATGAGCAATTAAAAGACTTAAAGAAAGATGAGTGGAAAAGCATTGCTACCTACTTCCAAATAGAAATTGAATCTCGTATGCCAAAAGAGGTCTTAAAAAACACAATTATAGAGTCTTTAGTTCAAAGGGAAGTCCTGGGGACAGAGGCTATTGATGTTTTGACTCCTATGAGTTATTCCTTTCCTACTAGGGTTGATAATCCTTATTCAACTCATACTAAACAAGGACACAGTGACCCAGTGGAGATGGAAAGATTAAGATTAGAATATCAGCTTAAAACAGAACAATTAGCTCAAGAAGAGAGAATGAAAACAGAACAATTAGCTCAAGAAAAGATAATGAGAACAGAACAATTAGCTCAAGAAGAAAGAATGAGAACAGAACAATTAGCTCAAGAAGAGAGAATGAGAACAGAACAATTAGCTCAAGAAGAGAGAGTAAAAATGAAAGAATTACAAATAAGAGAGCTTGAAGCAAATGCAAATTCAAACCTTAGGGAAAAGGAAATTGAATTGAGAGAGAAATTAACTGCGTTTAAACCACACAAGGAAGCTGCTTTATTGCCTCAGTTTGATGAGAATGATGTGGATGGATTTTTAAACACATTTGAGCACATTGCCAAGAAAAATGAGTGGCCTGAACAACACTGGATATCAGTCTTGGTCCCAAAGCTGATCGGAAAAGCTCAGAGAGTTTATAATAGTTTTGATGATAAAAATGATTATAATGGTTTAAAGACTAGTATTCTTCGTGCATATTCAATTTCTCCTGATGGATATCGACAGAAGTTCAGAAAACATGTAAAATCAATTTCTCATACTTATGTGGAGTTTGCAAATGATAAATTAAGACAGTTTAAGAAATGGCTTGAAACAACTAACACCTCAACATTTTCAGACCTGGTTAATCTCATGGTTTTGGAAGAGTGGAAGAGTAAGTTGCCATTCACCATCCTGAAGCATGTGGAGGAGCAAGGACAGAAGGATCTCATGAAAGCAGCGGAGTTGGCTGACGCCTATGATTTATTGATGGGATCTCTAAATAACAGGAGTGGTTCCATCTCAGGTGTTAAGTACTCCTCTGGTGTAAGCTCCGGTATGGTGGGTGGTAAGCAGAGCTCTTCACACTTGATGCCTTGGACTCAAAATATCTCCAATATATCCTGTAGTTATTGCAAAAAGCCAGGTCATTCTATCCAGTCCTGCAAACACCCTAATTGTAAAACTTCAAAAAACATGTTTAACCCCAAAGAAAAATCTCCTCATGAAATTGAAAAGCCAGTAGTGACTTATGATTCAAATAAGCCTCATCAGAATTCCTTCCTTCCTTTTATGTTTCAGGGTACAGTCTCACTGAATAAAGATGATGAGTCATATCCCATTACTATCTTGAGAGATACTGGAGCATCTCAATCAATTTTGGTCAGAAATGCTATTCCTTGTGTATCTAGTGCCTTCACTGGGGAGAAGGTGATTTTGTCTGACCTTTCATCTAATCCCTCCTATCCCTTAGCTGAAGTTTATCTCCAGTGTGACCTTTTATCTGGAAATGTTAAAGTAGCTGTCAGAGAAGACCCTTTGCCAGTCAAGGGATCTCATCTGCTATTGGGAAATGATTTGGCAGGAGAACTCATTGTGCCTATGGTTTCAGTGGTTGAAAACCCTTTAACTGAGAGCCCAACTGAGATTCTAGATACTGTTGCTCCCCACTTATTTCCCTCCTGTGTTGTAACTAGGTCACAGAAGGCTAAAAAGAACAAAATCAATCCATTACCACCACCTGCTCCCAAGGAATATCTGCTGGATCAGACTATCTCAAAAGAAAACCTAATTAAAGCTCAGAAGGCTGATCCATCACTTGCTACCCTGAGACATGCTGCAGTCGAAGGTAAAGACCTAAATACATTGCCTTGTTTTTACTTCCATGATGGCGTTTTGATGAGAGCTTATAGACCACCAGAACTAAAACATCTTGATACCTGGTCAGAAATCCACCAAGTTGTGATTCCCAAATCTGTCAGACAATCCATCCTTAAACGGGATATCCATGACGGGATAGCTGGTCACCTAGGGGTCTTAAAAACTTACAAAAAAATCCTACAACATTACTATTGGTCAGGTCTTAGAAAGGATGTTTCTACTTTTATAAAAACTTGTCATGTTTGTCAAGTGGCTGGTAAACCTAATGAACAGCTTAAGTCTGCTCCACTCCATGCAATTCCTGTAGTGACAGCACCTTTTGAAAAGGTAGTTATTGATTGTGTGGGACCTCTACCTAGGACAAAGAAAGGTAACCAGTACTTATTTACTATCATGGATACTGCAACAAGATACCCTGAAGTCTATCCCCTCAGAAATATCACCTCTAAAACTATAATGAAATCCCTGCTTCATTTGTTCACTGCATTTGGCATCCCTAAAGAAATCCAATCGGATCAAGGGACGAATTTTACCAGTAGGCTTTTCAAAAAAGTTATGGAGGAACTAGAGGTTAAACATGTCACTTCCTCGGCTTATCACCCACAATCCCAGGGCTGTTTAGAAAGGTTCCACCAGACCTTTAAATCAATGTTGAAAAAGTATTGCTTGGAAAACCACAAGGAATGGGATGAAGGCATAGACTTTCTTCTTTTTGCTATAAGGGAGTGTCCTCAGGAGTCTTTAGGATATTCTCCATTTGAGGTATTATATGGACGACAAATAAGGGGTCCCTTGAAGCTTCTGAAAGATCAGTGGTTTAACAGCACTACTCAAGAAAGTCCATCTGTATCTCACTATATTGATAATTTAAGATCTAGATTATCAGAAGTCAGAACGATTGCTAAAGATACCTTATTAAAGGCTCAGTGTAAAATGGAAAGACTTCAACATCCATCGTCTGTTGCACACAGTTACTCCCCAGGAGACAAGGTCTTGCTCTTTCTTCCCATTCCAGGTAGTCCCCTCAGGAGTAAATTCACTGGCCCATATGTAGTTGCCAAAAAACTATCAAAGTTGAATTATGTAGTACACACCCCAGATAGACGTAAAGACTCTCAACTTGTTCATGTGAATTTAATGAAACCTTATTTTACTAGATGCCCAGAGGAGCACTATGCAGAGAGAAATGAGATGAACCCTGTACTGTTTGTGGGAACGGAGCCAGAGCCAGAGCCAGAGACTTCAGACTTGACAAACCCAGAATTGGACCTACCCCAACCGTCCGGTAACCTACCTAACAGCATGATCATGGAATCTCTATGTGATTACCTATCAAGTTTGACCAACATACAAAAGGATGACCTAGAATTGTTATTGAAGTCTTATCCTGAAGTTACTGCTGATTTACCAGGGTTTTGTGGTCTCTTAAAACATGACATACGGTTGGTTAGCGATGCTACTAGTCCAATTAAACAGCCAGCATATCGTCTTAATCCTTTAAAAATGAAAGTAATGAAAAAGGAAGTTGAATTCTTAACTGCTAATCACCTTGCAGAACCAAGTTTTTCTCCTTGGGCTTCCCCATGCCTTTTAGTTCCAAAACCCGATGGAAGCCACAGGTTCTGTACAGACTATCGTAAAGTCAATAAGGTCACTGTCTCTGACTCTTATCCCCTACCACTCATAGAGGACTTAATAGATTGCATAGGAAACTCCGAATTTATTAGCACAATAGATCTCCAAAAAGGCTATTACCAGATAGGTATGACAGACAGAGCTAAACTAATATCTGCTTTCATAACCCCATTTGAGTTATATCAGTACACTGTAATGCCATTTGGGTTATCTAATGCTCCGGCCACATTCCAGAGGATCATCAACTTCATCACACAGGATTTGGTTGGGACTTCAGCTTATCTGGATGACCTTGTGGTGATGGCTGACCAGTGGGACGAACACCTGACACGTCTCCATGCCCTCTTCAACAAACTAAAAGAAGTAGGATTTACCATCAACTTAGCTAAATCTACTTTTGGAGACTCTACAGTAACATATCTTGGACATGTTGTGGGACAGGGGCAAGTTCTACCGAAGGAGGCCAATGTGGAAGCAGTTCTAGCGTTCCCAACTCCAACCACCAGAAAGGAAGTCATGAGGTTTTTGGGGATGGCCGGTTTCTATCGTCGTTTTTGTAAGAACTTCTCCAGTGTTGCAGCTCCACTGACTGATCTCACCGCACTTGAACCCCCTTCAAGTGGACCTCTGCCTGCGAGACTGCCTTTCAACGTCTGAAAACTTTTCTTGCCAGCAGACCTGTCCTCAGAACTCCTGACCACTCGCAACCTTTCCATCTTCATATCGATGCTAGTGGAGTTGGGGTTGGTGCTGTTTTGCTGCAAACCAACCCAGTGAGTGGTGTTCTCCATCCTATTGCCTACTATTCGTCGAAGCTGAAAGGACATCAACGGGGCTACTCCACAATTGAGAAAGAGGCTCTAGCTCTCGTGCTAGCAATCAAGAAGTTCGAGTGCTATCTTCGCCACCATCCTCATCCTATTACTGTCTTTACGGACCACAATCCTCTTGTATTTCTCCAGACTATGAAGAATTCCAATCAACGGATTCTACGATGGGCCCTGCTTGTTCAGCCATTTAATCTTCAAGTTCAGCATATAAGGGGTGTTGACAACATTCTCGCGGATACCCTGTCGAGACATCCCATCGAGGCTACAGAGTAATCTACCTCCTTCGTGCTTCCACTGCGTAGGTCTTTGTGGGGGAGGTGTTACGGCTATAATTATTACTCCTCCGCCTCATCCCTCGTGAACTCCCATCTTTTGACTGAAGTCAAGCACTCGTCCACCTCACGCTACCAGCGCTCCATCTGTTGACTGGATTTGATACTACTAGTTTCCCAACATGTCACCTGACTTTCCCTCCCTTTTTCTGTGTGAAGCGAGGTTGCCTGATTATCTGGTTTCCCGCGCAAGTTCAGTTCACACTCATCCTCTGCCCTGGGAATATCTTAGTGAACCACTCCTGACCTTTATCTGGAAGCCTGTGTTATAGGGAACCCATCTTCAACGCCTTCTTTTGCTGTAAACCATGAGTATCAGTTTTCTCCTTGCATTAGTTCATTAATCTTCTGATGGTGAATGGCTTTAGGTATTTATATTGTTTTTTTCTTAGGTTTAGTTAGGTTTAGGGTTGTAATTATTGTATGTTTAGTTTGTTAAATTAAATGAATAATCAACCAAATCATTATCAATCTACCCTGTAGTTTGTCTAGTTGCATAGTGTTCATGATCCTTCTCTTTTCTTATTGCTTTCCATGGGTCTTCATAGGGTAGATACAGTTAAATACTCCCCATGGATCGTAATAACAGACTTATAGAACAGGAAGAGATGACCCCTCCAGTACGACAGACCTTTCCTATGCTGAATAAAATCGTCTGGTAACAACAAGAATAAACAGGACGTCACCTGGATGCTGCAGCCAGGATTCAGTATTAAAATTGAAAGCGCAAATGTAAAGACAAGCTCCCTATTGGTTACGACAATTTTTGAAATACCTGATGAGGATAGGACACGTCTCACCTTTCCGTACCTGCAGTGAGGGATGTGGGCTAATCACCTTTAATTACAGATGTCCCTTTAATTACCGTCAAATCATAGGACAGTACTTAACTTCCCCTTCGCGTTCCCAATTACAATACAATGGTCATGATCCTCTTTAACCAGAATTTACGTTTTTTACGCTGCTTTATTTTCTAACATAAAGCCTCTCCTACTGAAGGGATTATTCCAGCTGAAAAAAGCGAGAAACAAACAACTACTTTCCTAATAACATCCAGTAAGAGGCCGAGGTGCAATACACGCAATAAATCGCTGAGAAAAGGGAGCTCCGAAGTCTACACTGCAACCTGTAATATGGAACAAAAGGCGACACCACACTTACAAGCACACCAGGGAAATATACCGTAACAAGGGCTATACTGTAGACTAATGATGGTGGATTTTGGCTCGTACGCTACCACTGTCATTCAGAGTACCGTGAACTGGAATGTAGGTGACCGCGAAAAGCTTTTATTCGAGGTCATCCTTCCTAAGCTGAATAAAATCGTCTGGCGGTAACAAGAAGGAAAATTGAAGTGATGTTCTCGGAATGGTTATGACGGAGACTATATTGCTCTAGGGTAGAAGGGGCAAACTAATCTTTGCTCATCTATCTATCTTTCAATCTATCTAGGGTATAAGGAGAGATAGAGATTACCTTCCACTTGACGATGTGAGAAATGGAGCCTTCTCTCTCTCTCTCTCTCCACCAGCCAGATAATATGATGTACTCGTCCGTGCCAAGTAAAGACAAACAGCCGGGAGAAGGCCGGCCACCTGCACCACTAGGGTACTTTTTACGAGTTATTTTTAGAAGTTTAATTTATAGTTACCTTAAATCTCTCTGCTTCACATATTTAAACTGTAGTGAAAGCTGTTTTCCAGTGGTACCAGATATCTGCCAAAACAACGACAAATGCTGCAGAAAATAAGGGCCACAAATTTACCCTTGCCCTCTCGGATACGTTGTACGCCTAGTGACTGGACACTATAACTCGATCACGCTATCTCAGTCATCTCTCCTTTACTACCTTTTAAAGTTACAGACCGAGGAGAAAAGTTGACTTTTTTGCCTTGCAACAGGTTGCCGTCATCACCAAGAACTAACACAAGCAATAACGACCCCTTATCATCAGTAGTTCTGGCCAGTACTAGCAAAATCAAAGTGGTTCCGTGCAAGTCTCACCGTTCCCATCATCACCCAAGGACAGTACTAACACAGTACCTTGCTTTAAGCTCACATCATCAATATACTACGTTGCAATACAGGAAGGTTAAAATCTCAGAGTGGTGTGGTACGGGACAGCCAAAGTTTGCCCACATTCCCTACCGGTTGTGGCAATGTGGGCTGTTACATGAACTATTTCTATGTGATAGCAATATGAAGTACACAAGAAAAGAGTATGGGAAGGAAGGATATTCCCTGTCTCTGGGGAGGAAAGAGAAATACGCAAGATACGACGCAATGCTGGCTGAGAAATTCCGATGAACTCTTGGTCATGGCTGTGCAGAATCAAATCATCAGTCATTATCATCATCATACACACGACCAGATTAAAGTGCTATGGCCAAATACCTTGCAACTAGCTATGGGTCGACTTAATACCACATTGCTATAGGTCCACATCATCATTATATCATCATCATCATCATCATCATACTATCATCGACAATTTCAAAGCACACTACCTTGCAATTGGCTGTGGGTCGAGTTGAGACCACTTGTCAGTGGGGTCAGCGTTGATTAGCCTGGCCAGAGCCGCCTCCGTCCGTGTCACCAGCCCAGTCTCGGGGTCGGCGCTCCACTGGCCTGCCTGCAGACCCCCGCCACCGCCACCATCTCCCTTAGTTTTACCTCCGTCGCCAAGTCTCATCTCTTCCACCATCATCCTTGGACTTGAACCTCCTCTATTTGGAAGGTTCTCTGCTACCTTCTCAACCAGCTTGAAGGCTTGTACTCTTGTCGTAGCGAAAAAAATTGTGTCTTGTCCTTATATCTGCCGGAATCGTATTTATCCTTTCAGGTGAACCTCCTGTGTCTTGAAGGTTCTCTGCAACCTTCTCAACCAGCCTAAAGATGCTTCGTTGTAAAGAAATATACTAATGGAGTTTTAGTTACTTCTGCCGGAATGGTATCACACAATCGTCCTAAGCACTGATGCCGTCCCTCATTATCAAGGAGCTAACAGGATCATCGACACTTAGAAAATGTTAGGTAAATTCACTGTTCTATTCCAGAAAAATACACTGCATGTAAACCATAAGGCTTTGAGCTGGGACCTCTGCAGGAGGGAAGGGGACTGGGTGAGACTTCTTCAGGGGGGTGAAGGAGGTTTTTGAGACTTCTGGAGGAGGAGTAGGCCACTGAATGAGACTTGTAGGTGCTCAAGGAAGCTTTTGAGACTTTTGCAGGAGGGGAAAAATACTGCTGTAGGTGCTCAAGGAGGCTTTTGAGACTTGTGAACAAGGGGAAGGAGGCTTCGAGGTGAGACTTCTGCAGGAGAGTAAGGAACCGAACCACTAACACAGCCGCGACACTCTGTCCCTGGAGGGAGTGACAGGGGCGTCCGTCCTCTCTTAGCTCACTCGCGGTCCACACTGAGTCACTGACTCCATTCACCACTGCGCTCCCTCGGCCCTCTCTCTAGACTTGGAGACTTGACGGCTAGGATGCTGGGTCGACATACATTTATAATCATTCTTTTGCCTTATCAACGTTCTCTGTCTCAACCAGAGTTTAGGACTGCTTACTTAAGAGGAGCCTGTGGAGTCACATGGAGAGACAGGCTGTCAAATGAGGATATAAAGGAGCGTTGTGGTGTGGATGTGATAGGAAGCGTTAGGAGGAATACACTGAGGTGGTTTGGCCATGTGGAGAGGATGGGAGGTGAAAGACTGACGAAGAGAGTGTATGTGAGTGAGGTGGAGGGGGGAAGAGGGAGGGGGAGGCCGAGGATGAGATGGAGGGATGGGGTGGAGAGGTATATGAGACAGAGCGGTGTGAGTTGGGAGCGGGGCAGTGAAATAGCGGGGGACAGAGCGACGTGGAGGCGATTTGTTTATGGCCACCCCGAACGGGATTGAGGCGTCTGGCAATAGAGAGATAGATAGATAAAGAACTACTATGGTATCAGCCAGCCAAAGTTGACCTCTTGCCGTCCGCCATCCTCTTTTTGGGAGTCAGGGAGGGGACTGTGGGGCGTATAATTCTATAACCTGGTAGATCCACTTCGCGGTAATATCAGTGTTACCACATGAAGGCATCCCTCCAACGTCACAAAATATAAGTACATCCTGACAGCGCCATAAGCTTACCTACCTAGTGTAAGCCTGGCATATGTTTCATCCAGTCTTCAAATCATACAGAAAATATGGATAAAATTACACCAGTATGTTGCCCATGATTCCTGTAATAGCTACAAGCATTCACATCAGCTTTAAATGCACAAAAACAGGAAAAGGAGTCAGTAAATACGAGAGAAGCTTTACCTTCAAACATGGCTCTGAGACGGGAGGGGAAGAAAATAGAGTTCAATAAAATCTTCAATCATTTAATTATAACTTAATAATAAAGATGTATTACTGTATCTATTAGGGGACACTGTCGATTTTTAGCTACTTCTTCATGCAATATATTAATGATGCAATGTATGGGTAGATTTAAAATTAGCAGAACTTGACCCACTGCCGACCACTGAGCTCTATAACATGGAGAGGTTCCGCAGCGAGTGTGTCATTTACGGTGGCCATATTGAAACACCAGCACTTGCAGCCTCCACCGTTATTGTTTTGGCTGTCTCAATGCCGCTCCTTTGTATAAATACATATCCCAGTACAAAAATATATATAGATTATGATATCTTCTGCCTAGCCCTACCAACTGTATGGGATACATTTAGTCAAGAGTGTGAATAAATCAACGTCATAGGTTACTGCATTGTAATACACTTTTTTTAAATCTTTTTTCTTTGTAACCTCCTTCACCTACTGTCTGCTTAATTATGATAACAAAGATAAATCTGAGGTCGATGGTATATACACAAATCACTGACATCGATGCACTTACTGTAACTGTATATTACAACTCTCTCTCTCTAGTCTTTGAACACCTATTTTTTGCACCTTGGAATTTTTTAAAAGCGATGCGAATGTACCGTATGTTGCACGAGTGTAAAAAGTGTAGTGTTCATCAGTACTCTTATAGACTTAGCAACAAGATATATTTCTTGCCTTTAAAATGAATGACATCTCTCTTCGATGAATTTCTTTGCCCATTTTTGCATCCGTAAGCTGCACAGCGGACCAGGGCACTATATTTTCTACACCCAGCTGTCATCCTCCATCCTCTCCACATGCCCAAACAATCTCAATCTACCTCTCCTCATCACAGTTTAGTATCACAACACGTATACACTCCAGTCCCATCCTTCCTCTCAATTCTTCATTCACACCTCTCATCCCTCCACACCTGTCATCCTCCATCCTCTCCACATGCCCAAACCATCTCAATCTACTCCTCCTCATCACAACACCTGTACACTCCAGTCCCATCCTTCCTCTCAATTTTCAATCGTAAACCAGTCCCCCCCTCCCCAAGGCCTCGCATCCAAGGACGCATGAGTAAAACAAGAAGTCATCGTACTGGGGAGGTTAAAATATATTGCACCCTACCACTGACGACGAAAAAAAGTGGAGAAATACACAGAGTAGCCTACACCCTCCCCTCTGGACAGTTATGATGCTCTTCAGTTTATAAAATACACTGGAAAACGTAGCATACAATCACAACCACCCTCCCCGTTCAACAGCTTGGTCGACACTGACTACGTAACGTCTAGCTTCTCAGGACTTGGGGGTCGTATTCTGTGCGGATATGGAAATTTCGGAGCATCTCTTCTCCCGCGATTTACTTTGTCTAATGCATTACGCACCCCATCATAAAGGTTGTTAGTCAACTGTGTATGAAAAAAAAAAATCGTTCAATCATCCAGACCCATCCATCCATCAATGCTTGCATCAGTAAGATTTATATAATTATTCATCAGTTTTATTCATCACTGTTATGTAATTCATGTGTAATTAAGTAATGCAGTTTAATATAATCCGGTTGCCTTTGTTGGTATACGTAAGTACCAATTTTATTAATTTTGTGGTTTGTTGTCTCATTACAAGGCAGATACACAGGAAAGTAGGTTTAGTGGTAGATAGTATGATTGGCTGGTAAGTAGACAGGATGGCAGGCAGGATGATACGTATGTAGGTGGACAGACAGACAGCTAAGTGGGTAGGTAGGCTGATGAGTTGATAGCAAAGTAAACCCGAATAAGATTAGAGTCATTCGAGTAGTGAAGACAGATGAAGGAAAAGATGAATAATTATGCAAATCTTACTGATGGATGGATGCAAGGATGGATGGATGGGTCTGGATGACTGAACGAGTGATTAGGTAGGAATAAATTGATGATGATTGGTGGTCAGATGAATACTTGATGGACGTACTGGATGAACTGATGGGTGAGTGAGTTAATGTGGTAACTCGTACACATACAGTAGACAGGGTGGGTGTATGTAGGATTGGCCAGGGCTTGCATAGGTGAAATGCTAGTAACGAGTAAGAATGGTGTAAATATGAGTCTGGTATGAGTAAAACGAGAGTAATTATGCGTAAAGAGTGAATGTGGGATGAATGTTAGGAATTAAATGTGGGTAAAGTGTGAGTAATGTGTGGGTAACAGCTGTGGTGGGGGTAAGGGTTATGGTGTGGGTAACAGGTGTAGTGTTGGTAAGGGTTATGGTGTAGGTAAGGTGTGAGTAAGAAATAAGGTGTGGGTAACAGGTGTGGTGTGGGTAAGGGTTATGGTGTAGGTAACAGGTGTGGTGTGGGTAAGATGTGAGTAAGAAGTAAGATGTGGGTAACAGGTGTGGTGTGGGTAAGGGTTATGGTGTAGGTCAGGTGTGAGAAGGGATGTGCTGTATTGTTTTGCATGTACAAGGTCCACACTTGGGTAGGGTCGGTAGATGCGTGGTTAGGCTAAGTGGGCAGGTGGGTAGAGGTGGTAGGGTGGATGGATGTCGTGATGTTAATAAATGAGTAGACTGTATAGGTAGGTGGGTAGTGCGAATAAGTAAATGAGTTGTTAAAGGATAAGTAGGTAAATATACTAGCAGATAGGTAAAGTATATGGAAAATGAGTCGTACGGGGGAATGAGTGATAAGTAGCTAAGTAAGTAGGTAGGTAAGCAGGCAGGTGGGTAGGTGAGTAGCTAGGTATGTAGGATGGTAGGTAACTAAATACAGTACACAGGTAAATCACTAGTTAGGCAAACAGGAAGGTAGAGTTAAAGGATGTTGTAAATTAACAGGTAAATATAGGGAAAAGAGAGAAGATGAAGCATGACTGGCCTGAGTCAGGTGAATAACGCAGAAGTGGATGTATGTGGTGGACAGGGAAATATATGAGAAGGGTGAATGTAGGGGATAATCCGATGAGTAAAGCGGGAGATGAGTATGTGGAGGGCAATGGGGGGAAGGGGGGCATATGGGAAAGGGGAGAGACTGTGGCAACAAATGAAGGTGTCTGCTAATCGTCACTCTCTCACGTAACTGTTCCAACTCGACATCCCACGTCTTGTCCAGTCGTGAGGGTAAGCGTGAGAGATAAATGGGTGAGGTAACAAGAGAAGAACTGGAGGTAATGCGGAGAGGGATGTGGGAGATGGAAAGTGGAGGTAAGAGCCCGGAGACAAGGGGTAAACGTGGAAGGTAGGGGGTGGAAAGTGAAGGCAACAAACAGTGAATGGAGGGAAGTTGCAGAAAGTAAATGGTGGACAGCAGGAGTGACAAATATAGGGTGGAAGTAAGAAACAGTGGGTAGGAGGGGGGGGGGGACTGTTTCCAGTGGGATTAAAAAAAACTGGATGAAAAATGGGAATGCAAGGCAGCAGGTGGACTGACTGACTGCCAGATTTCAGTAACCAATCTTCTTGTAACGAAAGTTGGTTCAGTGTTCGATTTTTTTACAGGTCTATTTTACTGAGAAATTCATTGTTTCATTTACCTGTAAATGTTCGTTAGTAATTCTTAAACCATCATCGCTGGTGCCGAGAACTGTTTTACGTATTTGTCAATATCCATAATATCAAGGCCTTTCAAATTTTGTGTTCAGGATTATATCCATTCGTACGCTCCTCTTTGATAATTCAATCAAAATCTGTTCGAAATGTTCCCTCCGTGGTTTTAATCGTTGGTCTAATTTCCGCATGCTTAAAACTTAAATCGCAAAGGTGAAGGCAAGACCCCAGGTTTTGTGGCAATTTCTGTAACGAAAGTATAGTTACTAGGCAATTTCTATACCTACACTTAGTAATTTGCAACAGAGGTTGATAAAGGCTAATAACCAGAAAATTGTCAGTCTGAGTTATGGGTTTCCTTCCCTTTCGCAATTAAAGTATTGAGCGTACAGCCGTAAGTTTGGTTTCTGTACCGATGAATGTAAGGAGAGAGGAGGGTGGCGTAGGGTGTGAGTGGTGGGTGGTTGTGGAGAGAATGGAAGGTGCAGATTAAGTGCCAAGTGTAGCGCACGAGGAAGGTAGGTATTGGGTGAGAGAAGGGAAGTTAAATGATGAGGATGTTGGATGGTAGATGGAGGATGTGAGGAAGAGTGTAAGATGGCGGGGTTACGGCGGGGTGTGGGTGTAAGAGTGTGGATGTGGATGCAAGGTGCGAATAAGGGTGGTTGGGTTGTTGTTTCGTGGAAATCGTCCGTTATTGCGGAAAAACAAATGAACGACGTACCTACACGTGGAAGAGACGGACGTCCTTCAACATCAGTGTGGAAAATTTCCACGCTACCCATTTATGCTGATTTTGTGCAATAAAGGAGATTTTGGCATGGTTCGGAGGCATTAACATGTATTATTCTGTATATCTATCATAGATAAGTCGTTGAAAATGTATCGTTTGTGTATAATACACTCAGGTAAAACAAGGAAGAATACGTCGTGGACCAGTCTACCTGCACCCGGCCGGAAATATTGTTGCAACTTTATTATTTAGCTCACAAGGCAAATGCCAGACACTTGCAGTCACATTTACTTAAAAGTGTTCAGGAAGCAGAAGCAATTCTGGCAGTAAATCGAGTGTAAATGAACTGCCAACGAGTCTGGCATAGTATGATGGTCAGCATGACTTCACGGATTAGATGATAAACTGATGTAATCTATTTGTGGTTAGTTACCTGTATATACATACTTTTATCACGCAGGGATAGACAAATGAATGGAATAGTTATATGGATAGTTTCTCTCTATTATTTGACAGGTGAGGATGAATTTATTAGTCTTTTATTTCGATACTTTCAGCAAGTACTGAACATTTATTTTTGTACATTAACCATTTAACTTTCGTTCACATCAATCTGGATAGGTTTTAATTCATTACTCATACGTATTCTAATATATATCACTTTAGTTGTACTAACATGACGTTTTCTATCATCCTGCCCGCTAAACGAGAACGTGTGGAAAAATGACGTCAGAACCAGTGTTGATTTAAGGCAAAGCTGAAGGGTAGTGATCTTAGTGGAACTGAGGCATGGGGAAGATGCAGGTGTGAGCAAGGTTCTGGGAGGGTGTGGTTGAGGGTGTGGGGTGCTGGATGTGAAGAGGACTAAGAGGAAGGGTGTATGGGTGTAAGGTTGGGTTGTGTGGGTGGAATGTGTTGGAGGGTGTGAGGAGAGGTGTGGGTGTGAAAAGGTGGAAGGGTGTAAGTGTGAGACAGACTGTATGATGGAGGGTGAGGGTCAGTAGGGTGTGGGTGTAGGGGTATGGAGTGGTGTGGGTGTGGGAGGGTACCAGAGATCCACTTGGCCATTGTCATCAGGTAATGCGAGGCGTGCTCCGTCAGGCACAATAAAGAAGAAGGGTGGGAGGAGGAGGGATGGGGACGTGGGGAAAGATGGGAGGTAGGAGAGGGGATAGGTGGGGGCAGAGGAATAGAGGAGGTAGAAGGGGGTAAGGGAGGAAAAATAGGGGGTGGTAAAAAGATGAGATTTAAGAAGCGGTAGGGGTGAGGGGGTGGTAGGAGGGGGTGATATGGGATGTGGGAGGGAAATAGGGGAGGGAATTATATAGGAGGGGAAGTAGGATGGGGATAGGTGTAAGGGCAAGGACCGCAGACGTGTAGTGCGCGTTGGTGGTGATGGAGGAGGGGGAGGCAGCGAGTAAGGCAAACGGGTGGGGGTGGAGAGGATGTAGAAGGAGGGTAGGAGCTGGGTAGGGTCCATCCATCCACCTGCCGTTCCTTTCCGCTTTATTTCCAAGCTCTTCCTTCCATTCCTGTCCCTACTCTTAGCTACGTCTTTAAGATTAATAAATAAAGCTGCCACATCCCAGCTCCTTCCCCAGAACACAAAGATGTTAGTTATGGCCAGGCAGGTAACTTCAGTGCCTTGGGATAAGCTCTATACGGCAAAAATGCCAAAACGACAAATTCAGAGTTAACAGACGAGAATTATTCGCTAACCTAATGACGCGTTACTTTTCTTGGTATGACAAAATTATACTAACCACTTTTTTTCTTTTAAGGATACACACATGTGCATATAAGAACATACGAAAAGAATATAACTGCAGCAGACCAGTTGCTTCATAGTGGGTACCAGCTGTCAAAGAATCTGACTAGGTTACGAGGATATGACAAGGATAGCACAAACATTTATGGTGAGAGAGAGAGAGAGAGAGAGAGAGAGAGAGAGAGAGAGAGAGAGAGAGAGAGAGAGAGAAATATTTGAAACAGGAATAGACTGAAAAACTGAAGATGGAAGATAAAGGGGAAGAATAAAGGATGAACAGGGCAAATACTGAAGCAGGGATAGAAGCAGGAGAGATGAAGGGGGGGAATGGAGGAAAGAATATGGGTAAAGGTAAGATGGAGGGGGGAACAGCAAGGCGGAGGGAGGAGGACGGAAGAGAAGGAGAATGATGGAGAATGGGAGACGTGGGAAGAGAGAGGAGATAAGGGAAAATTGGAAGGAAACTAGGAAAAGACGGGAGGGAAGGGGAAGAGGGAAGGAGACAAGAAGGAAGGAGTGACAACCGTACCTCTCCCCCATCCCTACCTCTTCCCCGTCCCTGCCTCCCCCATCCCCGCCTCACCCCATCCCTTCTGCCTCATCACTCTTCAATCTCGCATCTCCTGCCTAACTCACGGTTGTCTAGGCGACTAAGAAGGTATGTGGAGTCTACTAAATTGGTATGGTTTGATGCCTGCCTTCTTAACATCCTCTGCCTCTCTCCTCTCTCTTCCTACCTTCCTCTGTGTCTTTCAAGTCTTTCTCCTTCCTCTCTGCCCACCTCTTGTACCTCTTACCCACCCTCTATTATCCTCTTCCTGCCTCTTTCCTCTCTACCCAAACCGTTCCTCTCCTCCACTTTTCTGCCTACCTTCTTGCTTCCTTTTCTGCCTCCTGCTTCCTTCCACCCTATTCCAAGTCTCTGCCTACCTCCTGCCTTTCTCCTGACTACCTTCTTCCTTTCCTCTGTCACTGTCCTGCCTCTCAGCCTACCTTCCTGCATTTCTTCTGCCTCTCCCATGCCTCTGCCTATCTTCTTAGTATTATTTTCCTCACTCCTGCCTCTCTAACTATCTCATTCTTTCCTCTGCCTCTCTTCCTACCTTCTCTCTTTCCTCTGCCTCTCCTCCTACCTTCTCTCTTTCCTCTCCTCCTCTTTGCCTACCTCCAGCCTCTCAGATCTGATTTACTCGCTATCTACACCCTCACCCTGCCTATCATGTTGTCTGTCCTCCCACGTTTCTCCTACCTGCCTAACCATCTACCTATCCCTGCCAAACCATCTCTCTATTAGTGCCTCAACATTTACCCATCCTTGTCTCATCATATGCCTATCCCTGCCTCACCATCTATCAATCAATGCTTCAGCATCTGTCGAACCCTGTCTCACCATCTGTCTATCCCTTCCTCACCATCTACCTATCCCTTCCTCACCATCTACCTATCCCTTCCTCACCATCTACCTATCCCTTCCTCACCATCTACCTATCCCTTCCTCACCATCTACCTATCCCTTCCTCACCATCTACCTATCCCTTCCTCACCATCTATCTATCCTTGCCTCACCATCTGCCTAGCCTCACCATCTGCCTACCCGTCTCCCCACCTGCCTATCCCTGCCGCATAAGAGCACCACGACGCAACACTATAATTTTCCCTTCATAACAGCTGGGTGTATCCTGATTATACCTCAGATTAACATACTTCTCATGGATTAGCCAGGATTAAAACATACACGACCCGAGGATTACATATTAAGGGATTAGGCTCAGAGGTGTCAATAGGGATTAGGTCAGTAGGGATTTGGTGTTTAGTCTGGATGGATTTCGCTGTCATTCCCTCATCCTTCCTTCTTTATACTTTCTCAGCCCTTCTCCCTTCTCCATACACATTTCTCTCTCTCTCTCTCTCTCTCTCTCTCTCTCTCTCTCTCACCTATCCACTCATATTTGGCTTTCCTCCCTCCTACTTTCCCAACTTAACTTTCCTTCCCCTCCTCCCCTACTTACCTAACATCCTCCTCTTCCTTTCTTACCCACCCACAACACTACCTTCCTTCCCCCTCCTTACCTACAACGCACATCACTTTCCTCCCCCTTCACTCCTCCTCCAACTCTCTTTTCTCCCTCTCCTTCCCTACCTACCCACCAAACTTTCCCCTCCATCCTCCCCGACATACTCCCCCCTCCCCCTCACCCTGTCCTCTCTATACCCTGTGTACCTACAATATATATAGAATCAATTAGTGGCTATACAAGGTGACAACACCAAGACCGCCAGCAACAATAACACCATAAACCTCTTATGTGGGCTGATGCTGATTTACACATTATGTTGTACTGTACGATGTGCCACACGTGTTGGCTGCTCCTTACCAATGACCCCTGGCAATTGTATTGCTTATAAAAGACCCAACATGCTTCCATACGTCACCCTTGGTCACCTAATGGCAGCATTCCACGCTGCTCGATCTCTGGCAGCCTCCCTATTCAGTCCCTTAGATATTCTATCAATCATTTTATTCCAGCCTGATCTACACACAACATTACGCCAGTCAGGGTAAGTTCTTGTAGGCGGTAACGAAGGCTACATTTAACTCTTCAAGTTCATAAAGTTTCTCCCACGCGAAATAAAATCGTTTAGAGACACCAAGAATAAAATATAAATACGTCCAATGGTTCAAGGACTTAATGAAGGCTGTGTCTAACCCTTCCTGTCCGAGATGTCTCTCCTACATAAAATATATAAATAAATAAATAAAAGCATGTCTGGTGGCAGCAAGTTAGGTGGAAAATACATAAAAGAATCCCATGGTATACAGAAGACTCACATCGTACATAAAAGAATCCCAAGGTATACAGAAGAATCACATACATAAAAGAATCCCATGGTATACAGAATCACATCGTACATAAAAGAATCCCATGGTATACAGGATCACATACATAAAAGAATCCCATGGTATACAGAAGACTCACATCTTACATAAAAGAATCCCAAGGTATACAGAAGAATCACATACATAAAAGAATCCCATGGTATACAGAATCACATCGTACATAAAAGAATCCCATGGTAAACAGAATCACATACATAAAAGAATCCCATGGTATACAGAAGAATCACATCGTACATAAAAGAATCCCATGGTATACAGAAGAATCACATACATAAAAGAATCCCATGGTATACAGAATCACATCGTACATAAAAGAATCCCATGGTATACAGAAGAATCACATACATAAAAGAATCCCATGGTATACAGAATCACATCGTACATAAAAGAATCCCATGGTATACAGAAGAATCACATACATAAAAGAATCCCATGGTATACAGAATCACATCATACATAAAAGAATCCCATGGTATACAGAATCACATCGTACATAAAAGAATCCCATGGTATACAGAAGAATCACATCGTACATAAAGGAATCTCACGGTGTCTCTGGCTGGCATCCGTGGCCTTTCAGATATAAAATAGTTCAGGTGATACGCCAAATGACACCGAGTCTTCTAATTAGGAATATTTTTTGTTCGCTTTCTAGCAACCTTGACCAGAAAAATGAGATGCGTTTTATTTGGAGTTTTTTGGGATGGCGTTAATTAATAAGTGATCAAGAGAAAGGTGAATGTAGCTCTCTCTCTCTCTCTCTTGCTCACCACCTCACATTCCAGCCTCATTTCCTATTCCATCATTTCATAATACCGCTCCCCTCTCATCCCTGTTCATCTCACCACAAAGTTAAATCCATCTGTCCTCCCCTTCATCTCACACTCTCGCCCCTCCTTCCACATTTTCACTCTATTTCACTCTTGCCCTCGCTTGATATCCGTTTTCCCTCACCCTTTCGCTCACCCCTTATCCCTTCCTCTCTCCCGTCACTCTTTCGCTCACCCTCATCATCAGTTCTCATCCTCACCCTCACACAGACTCATTCACATCCTCATCCTTACCCATGTTTTCTTTATGATCTCACCTTTCACTCGGGTTCTCATTCTTACCCTCACTTCCTTTCCTCCTCACTTTACTCTCATCTTTCTCACTCCACCATCATTTTTCACCTTCATCCTTACTTTCCACACTGTTTCTGCGAAAAAGAAGAAAACCAAATCTATAAGCCTGCAATAATAATAATAATAATAAGAATAAATAATAATAATAAGAAGAAGAAGAAGAATAATTCATCATAAAGCCAAGGAAGCCAAAATCAAGATACTGTTATTTCGAGATGCCCTCATAGAATGGAGGTGGTAGGAAGTGGGAAAGACAGACTGGGGAAGACTGTGCAAGAGTTTACCAGCCGTGTAACTCATAAATGTTATATGAATGACTGAAAATAAAGACTGACTCGAATTAAGAGATAGTCAGAAAAGAGGCATGAGTGTGTATCTAGACAGGTGCTGCACGCCCCTGTAATCAGAACAGGATGCAGGTAGAGAATTCTGCAGAGCAATGACTAGAGTGAAACCAATGAAAAGGTCAAAAGGATGCGACATTGTGATAAAGTGACTGAGGGGAGTCAGGGAGAGGATGGGAGTTGTTAAGATGAACACCCACTGTGTCCACCCTGTTTAAAAGAGTGAATGTGGTGGTTCTGCCGCTACCCCTCCACACACGAGAGGTGCAGTCCACCAGAGGAACACGACACCTTTGTACAAAATCAGCAACAGTGTAGAGTCAAAGGCAGCACAGATGTACAGAATCAGCAACAGTGTAGGGTCAAGGGCAGCACGGATGTACAGAATCAGCAACAGTGTAGGGTCAAGGGCAGCACGGATGTACAGAATCAGCAACAGTGTAGGGTCAAGGGCAGCACGGATGTACAAAATCAGCAACAGTGTAGGGTCAAGGGAATCAGCAACAGTGTAGGGTCAAGGGAATCAGCAACAGTGTAGGGTCAAGGGAATCAGCAACAGTGTAGGGTCAAGGGCAGCACGGATGTACAGAATCAGCAACAGTGTAGGGTCAAGGGCAGCACAGATGTACAGAATCAGCAACAGTGTAGGGTCAAGGGCAGCACAGATGTACAGAATCAGCAACAGTGTAGGGTCAAGGGCAGCACAGATGTACAGAATCAGCAACAGTGTAGGGTCAAGGGCAGCACAGATGTACAGAATCAGCAACAGTGTAGGGTCAAAGGCAGCACGGATGTACAGAATCAGCAACAGTGTAGAGTTAAAGGCAGCACAGATGTACAGAATCAGCATCAGTGTAGGGTCAAGGGCAGCACGGATGTACAGAATCAGCAACAATGTAGTGTCAAGGGCAGCACGGATGTACAAAATCAGCAACAGTGTAGGGTCAAGGGAATCAGCAACAGTGTAGGGTCAAGGGAATCAGCAACAGTGTAGGGTCAAGGGCAGCACAGATGTACAGAATCAGCAACAGTGTAGGGTCAAAGGCAGCACAGATGTACAGAATCAGCATCAGTGTAGGGTCAAAGGCAGCACGGATGTACAGAATCAGCAACAACGTAGGGTCAAAGGCAGCACGGAGTCAACTCACAATACCCAGAATCCAAGAAGATGATTTCACCAGAGAGGCAATGTGATCCTTCCAAGATAGATCACAAGAAAAACAGACCCGAGGCTATTGAGGGATGATAAAGAATTGAGATGTGTGTTACTGAAGGCCGCGGGTGATTGTGTGGAAGATTGCGGCCACCTGAACGATGGCGGAATGGAGTTTTTGAACCATTATTGATCCTTACCCTCATCTATAACTCCTGCCTTTGCCTACTACCTCACCCGTCACCCTTATCTTTCGTTTTCACCCTTACTCTCACTTTCACCCATTACACTTATATATCCTTATCTCTTAACTCTCACTCACACCCTAAATCATACTTGCACTTTCAAACTCATCTTTGCTCATTTCTCTCTCTCTCTCTCTCTCTCTCTCTCTCTCTCTCTCTCTCTCTCATCTTCGCTTCCATCTCCCCCTCTCATCCACTCTATGCACCTTCATCTTGTTTTATTGGTAATCAACATTAATTTACTGTTTTCTTTTTTCCTCCATTCTCCCTTTCTTTAATCTTTTCCCCTCTCATTTCCACGTTCGCCAATCTCACCTTCCGGTCTTCGTTTTCTCTTATATTTATTTCATACCCCCTCCTTCTCCCTCTCCCTCTCTCTCTCTCTCTCTCTCTCTCTCTCCTCCTCCCATGGGCCAACTCCAGCTCGCAATTACCTCAGCAGAAAGAAAAAACTCTTGTTTGATCAGATCCCGAGTTCTTTTCAGATTAATTAAAACAAGTGGCTGGAAAAATCTTGCGAGTAGCTTTAACAGCTCTCTCTCTCTCTCTCTCTCTCTCTCTCTCTCTTGCTTTGTAATTTTTTTTAATATCCAGGGTGTGGTAAAATTTGGATAGCTTGTATATAGTGTAAAGCGGTTTTAGAATGACGTAGTTAAAAAGGGAAGGAAAGTTAGTTTATATAATTATGTAAGTGTATGACACGCAGGAGGACGGCTGGGCCTTTGGGATCGGACTGTGTGTGTGTGTGTGTGTGTGTGTGTGTGTGTGTGTGTGTGTGTGTGTGTGTGTGTGTGTGTGTGTGTGTGTGTGTGTGTTTCCTGTACGTATCATTAGATTCTGTAAAAGTGCAAAGACAGGCGAGGTGAGGTGAGGTTAGCAAGGAAGGGTGAGGGAGGAAAATAATATGAGGTCAGTGCCTTATTTCACAGTGATACCGTGAAGTGTTCAAAGCAGTGAATTATGCCCACCTACTGAATGTGTTGACTGTGAGGGTATAACACTGATAATAGGGGAAGGGAAGGGCAGGGCAGGGGAGGGAAGGGAGAGGAAAGGAAGGAATGGAAAGGAAAGGAAAGGAAACGAAAGGAAGGGAAAGAAATGTGAGGTGAGAAAAGCAGCCACTATCATCATCATCATCATTTAGCAGCAATTAAAAAGATCACCAACAGCACCACTACCACCACCATCACTATCTTTTCCACACAGACAGGCTTCAAAAATAACACTTTTATGACATACTGAAGACATACAGACCATCATCATCATCATTACATATCCCTGGAAGAAGGAAGGCTGCACACTACCTTTGATGTAATATTGAGCACATGTACACACACTCTCTCTCCTCGCTTCATCTGGCATACATATTACAATACCTTCCACCTTCAAAGCCAGTCATTCATTTTTCAGTCGGGCAGCTTTTCATCTTTTACACTTCTCTCTTCTCTTTTACAGGCTTTCCTCTCATTTTCTCTTCTTTCCTTCTCTCTTCTCGCAAATCATTTTTCCCCCTTTTTTTCTATACTATTCATCTGTTCCCCAATTCGTCTTTTTTTTCTTCTATATTATCGCTATTTTTTCTCTGCATGTTCATTTTTACGGGGCATAATTCCTATGGTTTTATCATCACTCCTCTTGTCTTACCTCGTTTCTTGTCCCTCTTCCTAATTTATCTTTTATAATTTCTTTGTTCAACTTGCCTTTCTTCTGTATTTCTCTCTTCCAGTTTTCATACTGGAAGCTTCTCTTTTCCTCTCTCTACACAGTCTGTTATTATTATTATTATTATTATTATTTATTATCATTATTATTATTATTATTATTATTATTTATTATCATTATTATTATTATTATTATTATTATTACCACTCACTCGATGTAGTGCTGCTCTCGGGTGTCTGCCCTTTCCTCTCCATCCTTCTTTCCTTCCATTCTCTTCTGTCTTTCTTTCCTTCATTCTTTCCTTGTCCTTCTGCCTACGGGTGACTTTACACTCCCTCTTCTGTCTTTCTTTCCTTCATTCTTTCCTCTTCCTTCAGCCTGTGGGTGACTCTACACTGAGTGACAAGCCAAATGGTTTCCTGTGCACCAGGAAACCATTTACTACGCTGGGTGGTAACCATATAACCAAATTTTGGCGCCTGGTGGTTTAGTGGGTAATTACTGCGCTCCAATCGGATTGAGCAGGTGAAGGTTTATATCCAAGGGGTGGTTGGGGTTGATTGCTCATGTAATGCCACTCAGGGATGAGTGAGGCTGGTCACTCATCTTAAACGTCGGGACCAACTGCCTAGCCCCGGGCTCCTACGCTCCTCATGGGGCAATGTAGGATTGATGATGGATGGTTTATTATTATTACTATCACACTGTGGGTAGCACCCAGTATGTTCCCTGGTCTAAGTCCTCTCAGTACCAAACCCTCCCACCAGCTCATATCTGGCTGCGGGTTGGCACAAGTGAGTTGCATTTCGTTGCCCGTTCTCTGTTCACCATTTTGTTACAATACATACCAAATTCCACAAATCTAATGTGTGTGTGTGTGTGTGTGTGTGTGTGTGTGTGTGTGTGTGTGTGTGTGTGTGTGCAGCTTTATTCTATTTCAGTAATAAATTACAAATTATTATTATTCTCTCCGATAGGGAGAATATATTTTCATCCGTTTGTTTGTCAGTCTGTCTGTTTGTCAGCAGGATTTCTCAAAAACTAAAAAGAGAGATTTGGGTCAACTTTGGTGGGTAGACAGCCCATGTCCCAGGGAACAATCGATTAACTTTTGGGACCGATCCTGATTGTATTACAGATTCTGGATCCGGAAAACACTCTTGTGAAACACTAATCAGTGATGAGAAACCCTAACCCATTATGACGAGTGGCTTGGAAATGACGTTGCCCTTGTTGGAGAGATGCGCTCCACTGAGTGCCCCTCTAGTTATTATTATTATCATAATTATTATTATTATTATTATTATTATGATTATTATTATCATCCTTATTATTACTATTTATTAGGAACACACACACACACACACACACACACACACACACACACACACACACACACACACACGCGAAAATGGTTATTCCTAGTAACACACATACACACACACACACACACACACACACACACACACACACACACACTCTCTCTCTCTCTCCCTCCCTCTCTCTCTCTCTCTAAGGTAATACACCAAACAAATATTATTCTACATTAAATATTCATTAAACTAACGACGTGGTAGGCAAGGTATTTCATTAATCATGTTTGTCCTTTCTCTTCAGTAAGAAAATGTGTGTGTGTGTGTGTGTGTGTGTGTGTGTGTGTGTGTGTGTGTGTGTGTGTGTGTGTGTGTGTGTGTGTGTGTGTGTGTGTGTGTGTACCTGGCTTCATCACTTAGGCCTCCCTCCTTTACCCTCGCCTGATGACACTACAAACAAAAAATCCCCCTCCCTCCTCCTCCTCTCTCTCTCTCTCTCTCTCTCTCTCTCTCTCTCACCCATTTTTCTCCATTTTCTTAACATTTTCTTTCTCTCCTCTCGTCCCCCTTAGAAAGAAGCAAGAAAGAAAAACAAAAGAGGAGGGGTGAGAAATTTTGTATTACTGAGGGAGAGAAAATCAGAAGGCAGAGAGAAAGGAAAAAGAGTGAGTAAGAAAGTGAAAAGGTCAGTGAATGAATGAGTGGGAATGGTGAGTGAATGAGTGGTCAGTGAATGAATGAGTGGGAATGTGAGTGAATGAGGGGGCTAGTGAGAGTGAATGACTAAATGAAAGTGAATGAATGAATGAGTACATGATAAAAGGAATGTAAGGGCGGACGAGGAAAGAATGGAAGGATAAAGTGAAAAAGGTAAAAAATAACAAAGGTCAAAAATAACGAGGCCAGGTGGGGGCAAGTGAGGGCGGGTCAGGTGAACCGGGTCACCATGATGAGAAGGGATTAGTGTTGTCGATCTGCCAGATTTAACCAACATTCAGGCGGGGATTAAGGCAGGGATTATACCTGTGAAGGGGAATAATCTGTGTGTATAGGTGAGTGAGAAAGAGGAGGGGAGAGATATGGGAAGGAGGGAGGGGGAGGAAGTGAAAGTGGGAGGGAAGGGAGTAGGAAATTTGTGAAGGGAGAAGAGGAGAGATGATAAGAGTGAAAGAGGGAGGGGAGGCGTGGGTAGGGGAAGGGGGGAGAGAGAGGGAGGGAGGGATTTAAACTTAAGGTGAATGTAAACACTTAAACCTACGATGGATTAATTGAGCGCGAATAAAGACAGGTAAAGATGAGAGAGAGAGAGAGAGAGAGAGAGAGAGAGAGAGAGAGAGAGAGAGAGAGAGGTAGCAGAGACACAAGGAGCTGGAAGGAACAATACTTGGAGCAAAACAGATTACCGCCATTGTCCTCCCAATCCTTCCTCTTCTTTGTCCCTCTCCCTCCCACCCCCACCTTTATTCCGCACAGGTAAATACACTAATCAACCCTTTATTTTCTTCTTTCCGTGTACTTCATCGGGAATCAGTGCTCTGTTTACTGATATTAACACGCTTATTTGTATACGAGTATAATCTGTTGTCTCCTAATTATTTTGTTCAGCGGAAATGGTACACTAGTTTGTTCTTGATATCGTGTTCATGAGACACCTGTGTGGAAGACTGGACCATGTGTGACAGGTGTGGTTCGTCGATAAACCCAGGATACACACACCCATACACATGTGTGGATCCTGGGTACACCTGTCCCCCTACCAGGTATATTCATGTGTCGTGTACATTTATTTAATGTATATCATGATGCTGTGTGCTGGATGCGTAACTGTATCATGTATAATGCAATTTATTTTGTGTTTAATATTATAACGATATTCACAGTTTCACATGGCAAATTAAGTTAAAATATTTGCAACTGAAGGAGTTGTTACACACACACACACACACACACACACGCACACACACACACCTTCTTCTTTGCTATCCCTATCTCATTCTAGTAGTTCAGTTACTCTTCTAGGAGCTGCCTAGCATGGGCCAACCGGCCTACTGCAGTTATCCTCTCTTCTTATGTTCACACACACACACACACACACACACACACACACACACACACACACACACACACACACACACACACACACACACACACAGTACCTTCATTTCTGTTACACTGCAACTTACTCAAGACATTCGTGTGCAATTATATAGGAGAACAATTTTTGTTTCCTTTCTACTCCCACAAAGTATTTCTCATTCTCTCCTCCTCTCTCTCGATCTTTCCTGTTCCTCCCCTCTCCTCTTCTTGCTTCTCACATCTTCCTTCCCACTCCTCTCCCTTCCCTCCTCTTTTTCTCCCCACCTCCTCCTCTTCCTTACTAGTTTTCAATTCTTCCCCCCTTAAAACTCCAACCAGTTCTTTCCCCTTCTCTCCTCTTCCTTCCTCATTATCTTTTCACATTCTAGCTTTCCTATTCTCCTCTCTCCCTTCCCTTTCTCCCCACCTCAAATCCTCCTCACCCCTAATAGCTTTCAATTCTTTTCTCCTTTTCACTCTTACAAATTATTCTCCCCTCCTCGTCTCTTTTCCTTCTCTCCTCCCCTATCTCTTTCCTCCCCCTCCCCCTCCTACGCCGGCTCAGTGGCTGGGGGAGGGGCTTATGGCTGTAATCGGATCCGGAACAAGAAAAAAAGACTTGGAATAAAGCAATGGGAAAAAGGCGAGAAGGAAGAGGGAAGGATGAGCAGGGAGAGGGGAGGAGGAGGGATAGGAGGGGGAATGAGTGGAGAAAGCAGGGAGAGGAGGGGAGGAAACGGAAGAGAATCAGGGAGAGGGAAATGGGACGAAGAGAGAGGGGAAAAAGGCAGGAGAAAAGAGGAGGATCTGATTAATTTTACCGCAAAGACTGAGTGATTAAATGAATACAGGGATGGGTGATAAAATCAATGAATGAATACAAAGATTGATGCATTAAGGATGTATGCAAAATGAAGAAGGATGGGCTAATATGAAAACTATAAGTACGAACGAACAGACAAGCATTAACGAGTCGATGGACAATATTAATTTCGGTCATACACACATACTGAACACTAACACCTACATACATACGTACACGTTCTCTCTCTCTCTCTCTCTCTCTCTCTCTCTCAACACATCAAAAGAAGACCAAAGTCATAATTATATCCGAAAACCAAATACATTAAACAACCCATCCCACCTAAGCTCCTCTAATTGGCAGGGGAGGCTTATAGGAAGACGAAAGTATGAAAGCAATAACCCTCTCTCTCTCCCTCTCTCTCTCTCTCTCTCTCTCTCTCTCTCTCTCTCTCAAAAAACAGATGGAGAGTAATGAACTGGGCTCAGTACCTCAACACAGGAAGATCTGACGACTTACATGACAAATGGGAGTCACTGAATCAAAACTGCCATGACTGGACCTGATGTGATCTGTGTGTGTGTGTGTGTGTGTGTGTGTGTGTGTGTGTGTGTGTGTGTGTGTGTGTGTGAACAACACACAGCGCTTTCTAACGCACAGACAACGGGGTATTAATATCAGAGACTGAAATCAGGTGAGGCAGGCAGGTAGGTGAGCAAAGCATATGAGGCTGGTTGATGAGACAGGTAGGCAGGTGAGGAACGAAAGTGAGACAAGCAGGTAGGCGAGGAAAGTGAGGTAGAGAGTGTGTGACGGCTTATTGTTAGGTTGTCATGACTACCCGACAGAGAGGAAAAGAGAAAGAGAGAGAGAGAGAGAGAGAGAGAGAATCATTACTTCATTCAGCCTGCATTGCATTTTCCTCGGATGTTACAGTATATTTTTTATCTAGTCTTTTCATTTATTACATTTTTTTTTTTTCCTCAGCAATATTCACTGATATCTTACTGAACCTCTCTCTCTCTCTCTCTCTCTCTCTCTCTCTCTCTCTCTCTCTCCCTGGTTTCTTCCTCCATCTCTTTGGGAAATCCGACACTAAGTCAATACCTTGCCTTCTGAAGTTTAGAGGTGAAAGAGAGAGGGAAAGGGAAGAGAGAAAGGGAGAAGTGAAAAAGGAGAAAGAAGAGAGAGGCAAAAAGGGGGAGGAAGAAGTACAGGGAGAAGAAGGGAATGGAAGAGAAGAACTGAGGTAAGCGAAGAAAGGATCCGGTAGAAGGAAGAAAGGGGGAAGGGAGGGAAAGACAGAGGCGGACTGAGAGGCTGGGAATAAGAAAGGATGAGAAAGCAAGAGGAAAGGATGCATGGACTGATGGGTGGATAATAAGCTTCCAGTTTACTGTAATATAATCGGGATGTGGGATTACATTTTTCACTGCAAAAGTTAGACGGTTTTATTAGCCTCGACGTAGCTCTCAGGCTCCGGTGATGGACTCTACGATGATAAAACTGTGTAGCGTTAGTTGCAATAACATACCAGAGTTAATGAGTCCAGGAAGGCCAAATTTAAGTCATCGAGTTGGGAAAGTCTCTCCTAAACTGAATAATACATGTTGGTCGTGGGAATAAAATATAGACGACAGTGAACTAAGGCTTCTCACCCACACAGCATTGGAATCTATATCTGGCGTGGTGTCCAATAGCCTTTAGGTCGGATCGGCTGAGGTTTTTCTGATCCTCTTTGCTTACAATCCCCTTTACCACAAGTCAGGAGTCTTTCACGTATTCCTCTGCCCATACCCTATACTATATTCTGAATATTTATGTAACACCGAAACATACAGCTGTGGACTGACAGTAAATATTGGAGGAGGAGGAGGAAGGTATAGGAAAGCAGGAGGATAGGAGATGGAGGGTGTTGGAGATCTGGAAGGTAAGAAAAGAGTAAGATGCTAAGACAGGAAGAAGGAAGAAAGGAGAGAGCAAGAGAGAGGGAAGATGGATGAAGAAAAGGAAGACAGTACGGAGGAAGGGTGGAGACCAGGGAGAAGAAAAGGATAAGGGCAGAGGAACCGAGAAGCAAATGAGGGAGAGACTCAAGGAGAAGAGGAGGAAGGGTAGGAAAACAGGAGCAAAGATGACTGGCAGGAGGAGTGTGTCAAGGAATGGAGGTAAGGATGTAGTGGTGAGGGGAAAGTATACAAGGACTGGAAGGAGAAGGGAGTGTAGAAAAAAGGGAAGACAGCAGGATAATACCTGGGGTTTTAGAGGGAGAAGAATGAGGGTGAAGGAGGCTAGAAGGTCAAGAAAACAGGAGGAAAGAAGGATTGCAGGAAAACAGGACAGGATGTAGGATATAAGGAAAACATGTAGGACTGTAAGAGACAAGGAAAAAAGAATGGAAGAAGAGAAGGCCACACAAAGAGACAAGAGGAGGATGGTAGGAAGACAGAAGAGCGGCTGTACAAGACAAGGAAGACAGGAGTGTG
Organism: Coenobita brevimanus; assembly: GCF_032717465.1. Lineage (NCBI taxonomy): Eukaryota > Metazoa > Arthropoda > Malacostraca > Decapoda > Coenobitidae > Coenobita > Coenobita brevimanus. The sequence goes on from NW_027644376.1 coordinate 41,546, forward strand.
TGAAGGAAAACAGGCTGAGATGCCAAGGCAAATTGTACATCAGGCACAGACGCTACTGCTGGGCTAATGACCTCACACTGAGCACACCCTGAGGAGGAGGAGGAGGAGGAGGAGGAGGAGGAAGAGGGATACTACTCCTACTACTACTGATAAAACAATAATAATAATAATAATAATAATAATAGTAAAGTGTGGAGGGAGTGGAGGCTGGAGAGGGGAAAAAGGAAGGGATAGGGGATGAGCGGGATGGGTAAGGAGGGAGAGAGAGGAAGGGAGAAAGTGTGGAGGAGGAGAATTAATTGGGGAAGGGAGGGGAGGGGAAGAGGTGGAAGGTAGGGGGATAGAGGTGGAGGAAGTGGAGGTAAGAGGATTAGCAAGAGAGAAGGAAGATTAATAGGAGAGGTATGCACGAGGAAGCTGCCAAAATATTAGCGCCTCTTCCTTCACTTTCTCTCTTCCTTTCCTTTTATTCTTAATTATTTTTTTATATTCTTCCCTCATTTTTTCTTCTTCCTCCTCTTTCTTCTCTTCTTCCTCCTTTTTACTTATCTTTAAATTTTCTTTTCAATTACTTCTATTTTCTTCCTCTAGTTCCTTCATACACTCTCTTGCCCCTCTTCTTCTTCAATTCGTATTTTCCTTCCCTCTTCTGTAATTTTCCCTCCCTTCTTTCTATACTACCACCCCGCCCACCCACCCACCCTCCCTTCTTTCTATACTACCACCCCGCCCACCCACCCACCCTCCTTCCTTCCCTCCGTCCTCCTTTTCTTCTTCCCTTTCTTCCCATCTTCCTTTCTCCCTCCCTTTCATTCTTTCTTCTTCCTTCCTTCCTTCCAATAATTTTTCCTTCCGTCCTCCTTCATTTCCTCCCGCCATGCCGCACACGTACACACGTACACGGAATATGACTTACATGACATCCTACTTACACAGCCACTCCTGAACGCAACTCCCATTACCGTAAGTAGGAATGAGCCCTTCAACGTGTACTTACGCCGGCACTTACACGCTGGGTGGTTTACGAGAGAGAGAGAGAGAGAGAGAGAGAGAGAGAGAGAGAGAGAGAGAGAGACAGACAGACAGACAGACAGACAGACAGACAGAGAGAACAAAGGAGGAGAAGGAGGATGGGGAGATGGTGGAGAAGGAAAATTGAGAGATAGAGAGGAAGGAGGAGAAGGTGATGTGGAAGAAGAAAGGGAAGCAGTAATAGTAACTGTGTAGGAGGGGCAGTAACTGTGTGGGAAGGGCAGTAACTGTGTGGGAGGGGGAGTAACTGTGTGGGAGGGGCAGTAACTGTGTGGGAGGGGCAGTAACTGTGTGGGAGGGGCAGTAACTGTGTGGGAGGGGCAGTAACTGTGTGGGAGGGGCAGTAACTGTGTGGGAGGGGCAGTAACTGTGTGGGAGGGGCAGTAACTGTGTGGGAGGGGCAGTAACTGTGTGGGAGGGGGAGTAACTGTGTGGGAGGGGCAGTAACTGTGTGGGAGGGGCAGTAACTGTGTGGGAGGGGCAGTAACTGTGTGGGAGGGGGAGTAACTGTGTGGGAGGGGGAGTAACTGTGTGGGAGGGGGAGTAACTGTGTGGGAGGGGCAGTAACTGTGTGGGAGGGGCAGTAACTGTGTGGGAGGGGCAGTAACTGTGTGGGGAGGGGGAGTAACTGTGTGGGAGGGGCAGTAACTGTGTGGGAGGGGCAGTAACTGTGTGGGAGGGGGAGTAACTGTGTGGGAGGGGCAGTAACTGTGTGGGAGGGGGAGTAACTGTGTGGGAGGGGGAGTAACTGTGTGGGAGGGGGAGTAACTGTGTGGGAGGGTGAGTAACTGTGTGGGAGGGGGAGTAACTGTGTGGGAGGGGGAGTAACTGTGTGGGAGGGGAGTAACTGTGTGGGAGGGGGAGTAACTGTGTGGGAGAGGGAGTAACTGTGTGGGAGGGGGAGTAACTGTGTGGGAGGGAGAGTAACTGTGTGGGAGGGGCAGTAACTGTGTGGGAGGGGCAGTAACTGTGTGGGAGGGGGAGTAACTGTGTGGGAGGGGCAGTAACTGTGTGGGAGGGGCAGTAACTGTGTGGGAGGGGCAGTAACTGTGTGGGAGGGGCAGTAACTGTGTGGGAGGGGGAGTAACTGTGTGGGAGGGGCAGTAACTGTGTGGGAGGGGCAGTAACTGTGTGGGAGGGGGAGTAACTGTGTGGGAGGGGGAGTAACTGTGTGGGAGGGGGAGTAACTGTGTGGGAGGGGCAGTAACTGTGTGGGAGGGGGAGTAACTGTGTGGGAGGGGCAGTAACTGTGTGGGAGGGGCAGTAACTGTGTGGGAGGGGCAGTAACTGTGTGGGAGGGGGAGTAACTGTGTGGGAGGGGCAGTAACTGTGTGGGAAGGGGAGTAACTGTGTGGGAGGGGCAGTAACTGTGTGGGAGGGGCAGTAACTGTGGGAGGGGCAGTAACTGTGTGGGAGGGGCAGTAACTGTGTGGGAGGGGCAGTAACTGTGTGGGAGGGGCAGTAACTGTGTAGGTTTAAAGGACCAGTTCAGCACGTGGTCGGTCAGAGTACCCGCAAGTTATTACATCATCTTTATCGTACTCATTAACAATTAATACTATACCCTTTTTACTCTAACCTGGCCTAAAATTATCACATCCCCATCGTGGTTGCTGATTTGTAACAGTAGATTAACATTGCAATATGATGCTTGTCATGAAGAAGTGCTATGGAATGGATACTGAGCCGTAGCATTGTCTTTTTCTATCACTGAGCTACGTGAAATAAGCTGCAAAAAGGACGAAAATCTAGGCCAAGTTAAAGTAAAGGAATGCTAATGCAATTTCTGGCGTAATTATTAAATACCAATGAAACGTGTTTTGCTGATAACTATGCTAGAAATATACATACTGTTAAAGCTGACATGTATACACGTGGCATAATGAAGTGTATAAGCAAAGCTGACATGTATACACGTGGCCTAATGAAGTGTATAAGCAAAGCTGACATGTATACACGTGGCATAATGAAGTGTATAAGCAAAGCTGACATGTATACACGTGGCATAATGAAGTGTATAAGCAAAGCTGACATGTATACACGTGGCATAATGAAGTGTATACGCATCCCTGACCAAACCACACACTAACTATTCGCAGCCACAAAATATCCAGTTAAAAATCCCATAATATCCAGCTAAATATCCCATAATATCCAGCTAAAACTCCCAGACTAAATCATCATCACGTTTAGAAAATTACATGTACGACACCGGCAGGTAGGTGGGTAAGCGCTATCACAGCTGAACCATTCACTAACTGAACACCGATAATAACTGCCTTACTTCTAACATCGAACTAAGTACCACGTTAAGAAATGAACAAGTTTGACATAGGAAGGAAGTTACAGTAAGTGGTAATCATCAAACACCGTGCGCTCACTAACTGGACCAAGATCAAAATGGCTGACCTTGGCGGTGGCGTCGGGGTGGCCGGCCAGTCCACCTCGCGTCCTCAACGACCTCAGGTTGACACCATCTCTCCTCCACACCTTGAGACCCACGCCACCACCCGGCCAACGACGGCCAGACACTCGTGTTCTTGAAGATGACACCAACACGCTCGGAAGACGCAAATCACTCAACAAATAAAATACTTCGTCTGCAGTGGTGCCCGGGGTAAGAGAGGATGTTAAGTGTGTCGGAGCAGGGCAGGTGGCAGGCGTTGAGCAGGTGTCAGGGCTGACGACCTTTCCGGGTCAAAGCGTCAACATCCCACCAGACCTCACCACTTCCTATGCATATCACACGGAATCACACATGCTACTAATTAATTTCTAAGCATACGAGTATGGGGCATAAAGAACATATTTATCTACGAATTTTATGGACAACAAAACTTCCGCGTCCATCTGAAATACTGGTACACCTGATGCTTTGGACATGCGCGGTGCAGCAGCGGGTTTCAAGATGCTACCGATCCAATCTAAAAGCACAGCTAACTAGACCATATAAGCCATTTCCCACCTGCAATATACGTACAGATTTTACAAATATATAATTATAACACGAAGAGATTGTTAAAATATATAATGGGTATATACGTATATTTAATCAGATAAAGCAACCACGCCTGTCCACACTCTCAACTCACCGAAGAATAGGGGGGAGGGGAAGGAGGAGGGGTGGGGTGGGGGGGTGAGATCCAACTGCATCTGTTACGTTTTGTTTCATTACTCATAGTGACAAAGGCACGCGCTTGCTGGTGTGAGGCGTGAACGATAAAGCAGCCTTAGGGCAAACTTGGTGGAAGACTGAGGACAAAGGACTACCTGCCGAAGACACGAACGATCAGTACCCATTTGTGAACGATGATTACCATGAAGACTGGGTATCTTTCACTTGGTGTTTTATTTTTCGTAAAGATTCGCATTTGGCACAACTGATAGTGGATAAATATTTAAGCGTTACACCAGTCTAACATGATCTTCATATCTTCAAGTGATACACCAGTTAATATGAAGATCTTAAGCTCAGGAGAGAGAGAGAGAGAGAGAGAGAGAGAGAGAGAGAGAGAGAGAGAGACGAAGGAAGATGGGAGGGGAAAGGCAAATGGTGGGCATAAAAATGGAGGGAGGGAAGCAAGAGAATGCATACGAAGGAGGGAGACAAAAATACGAATAGAAAGGAAAATAGGAAGAAAAAGGCCTTCTGGAGGAGGAAGAGGGAGAGGGAGGAATAATATAGAGAGGGAAAATGTGAAGGAAGATGGAACTGGGAGGAGTGAAAATAAAAAGTCTTTGGAGGTTCCATAAGAACATAAGAACGTAAGAAGGGAGGATAACTGCAGTAGGCCGGTTGGCCCATGCTAGGCAGCTCCTAGAAGAGTAACTGATCTACTAGAATGAGGTAAGGATAGCAAAGAAGAAAAGCCAAATCTGCTCTGTGTGTGTGTGTGTGTGTGTGTGTGTGTGTGCGTGTGTGTGTGTGTGTGTGTGTGTGTGTGCGTGTGTGTGTGTGGAGGGTGGGTGATGGGTGGCATAGGGATATATGTGGGGGGAGTGTTATAGAAATGCTTGTGTTCATGGGCGCCTACGTATGTGTGTGTGTGTGTGTGTGTGTGTGTGTGTGTGTGTGTGTGTGTGTGTGTGTGTGTGTGTGTGTGTGTGTGTGTGTGTGTGTGTGTGTGTGTGTGTGTGTGTGTGTGTGTGTGTGTGTGTGTGTGTGTGTGTGTGGAGGGTGGGTGATGGGTGGCGTATGGATATGTGTGGGTGGAGTGTTATAGAAATGATTGTGTTCATGGGCGCCTACGTGTGTGTGTGTGTGTGTGTGTGTGTGTGTGTGTGTGTGTGTGTGTATGGAGGGTGGGTGATGGCTGGCATACGGATATGTGTGGCGGGAGTGTTATACAAATGCTTGTGTTCATGGGCGATTACGTGTGTGTGTGTGTGTGTGTGTGTGTATCTGTGTGTGTGTGTGTGTGTGTGTGTGTGTGTGTGTGTGTGTGGAGGGTGGGTGATGGGTGGCATATGGATATGTGTGGGGAGAGTGTTATAACCGATTTAATTTAGCCCAGTCTCACCTAACCTATCAATATTTGCTCGAACTGAACCCTGCCTAACCTCGAATGACCTAATCCAACCTAAATCAACCCAGCCTAATCTAACTTAACCTCACCTAACCCAGTCTAATTGTATTTAACCTCACAATCTCACCTAACCTTCCCATACCTAACCTAACCTATTCTGACGCTGCCTAACCCTATCTAAAGCGACCTAATCTCACCCAGTATAACTTAACCTAACAATACCTGACCTAACCCAAACCAGCCAAGCCTAAAATGACCTAATCCAACCGAACCTAACCCAGCCTAACCCAACCAAATAAAACCCAACCCAAAACCTAACAAAACGGACGTATTCTAAAGCAGTCTAACCTAATCCGTCTATATCTAGTCGAACTGAAGCCAACCCAACCAAAAATTACCTAATCAGACCAAACCCTGCCCAAAGTGACCTAACCTAACTTTCGATCGGCTATTAATTCGCTTGTAAATTTTGCTGCCTGAAAGAAAGTCTACGGGTGTCACATTCCAAGTTTCGCCCGTTCTGTGTACTATGGTCAGACTCAAATATGAAGTCCGTTTGGGTGGGGCTCGCGCGGGGATTTCCCTCTCTACAGCTCTGCCAAACCTCCTCTCTCTCTCTCTCTCTCTCTCTCTCTCTCTCTCTCTCTCTCTCAGTTGACTGAGAATTTTTTTTATATATTTATAAGTTGTGTTTTCTTCTATAGTGTTTCGACCTTTTTTCCACACCACCACTGAGGTAAAAATCTTGGCTTGTTTTTTTTATGGAGGTTTCCCCAGTAGGCATAAGTCCTCTCTCTGATCTTTCTTCTAGAAAATACTTGTTCACATTGTAAATAAGTTCTTTCTCCCGACTGTGGAGCACACGAGAGCGAGTCGGAGTAGCTGCCATCGTGGGTGGGGATCTGGGAGGAAGTGACCGACTGACCGGTCACCTATAGTCTGAGGTGGGTGTCCTTGACCTCTGGCAACGTCGGAAAGCGACGTTGTCACGTGGTGTGGAATTTATACAAATCATTGCTATTATCCTAAAAAGTGACACATTCATAGCACTATATAGCCTTATTTAATATATTTAATAAGTGCAGAATATTTAATATACAATTTCAAATAGTAAATAGATGACATATGACAGAGAGAGAGAGAGAGAGAGAGAGAGAGAGGTACTGGGGTTGATGCGGCAGAGCTGTAGAGAGGGAAATCCCCTCTCGGGCCCCACCCAAACGGACTTCATATTTGAGTCTGACCATAGTATGAGAGAGAGAGAGAGAGAGAGAGAGAGAAAGTGTGTGTGTGTGTGTGTGTGTGTGTGTGTGTGTGTGTGTGTGTGTGTGTGTGTGTGTGTGAGTGTGTGTGTGGCGATGCGTGTGTGCAAGAGATAGAAAAACCCAACTGTCGGTGTGAACCAAAAGGCAGGAGTGGCCATAAAGAATTTTCATGTACACCATTGGGGCTCCTCCACGTGATTCATAGGCTACGCCTTCGCCATCAGACGTAAGTGATACCGTTATAGGAGATCCCTGGCCACAGCAGACCTACTCCCCACAGCAGACCTACTCCCCACAGCAGACCTACTCCCCACAGCAGACCTACTCCCCACAGCAGACCCACCCTCACAGCACACTCAGGCATATGTGTAGCTCTGGTGGGCTAGAACAGTAAGTGCTTCTGTTATACAAGACCCCTGGCCATTGGAATCCTTCTCTACTCCAGTGTATGCCTGGTGCGATAAAGCTGGTTCCTGCAGCCTTTAAGATAAGTACATATGAAGTGCCATTGAAAAGAGGTGTAGGTGCTGCCTCGTTTGTATCTTCATAGTGTTCCACCAGGTCGTCGGCAGATGTCTAGGATGCTACTGTGAGAAACATCGAGATCAATGGTTCATCCTGTTACAACATTCCTTATACCTGGCCCCTGCAGTACCTTTGACAAACAGTACTCCCTTTACCTGGCCCTTACAGTACTTTATTTACCTGGTCCCCACAGTACCTTTCACAGCAGTCCCCTTTACCTGGCCCCTGCAGTACCTTTGACAAACAGTAGTCCCTTTACCTGGCACCTGCAATACCTTTGACAAACAGTAGTCCCTTTACCTGGCCCCTGCAGTACCCTTCTGTCTACCACCAAACTGCTAGCCTCACTTACTCTCATAATTCGTATGCTGCTGCACTACCTTATCCTGTACTCCTGTCTCCCTACATACATTCTATCACACCAAGCCCTACCATACATACTCAGCTGCCCTTTTGTACAGGCTATAAATAAAGTTTCGGGACCCTTACGACACGATACATTATGATACACCACACGAAGCATTCTGAATCATCTCCTGAATTTCGGTGTGTGCTTGGTATCCATTGCCCTGTGTTGCTGGTGTGTGTTACTTCGCCCGCTAATGATGAAATCCAGTGGGAGAGTGAGCGAGGTACAGGGGTATCAACCACACCACGTATTCTCGCCGTCTGTAACAGTGATCGTTGCCAAAGGTATCAGAGCAGGGAGTGCCGAAAAATTTTTTAGAGGGTGTACACTCTTGGGCTGACCTTCCCGAACAGCCTCTGTTCCTGTTCAGTACATCGTCCTGTTGTTTCTGTTTCACTGCCTGTTCTTCCTGCTGGAGGGATTATATAGTGTTCTTTAAATCTTCACTAATGACGGCAAGGTTAAGACACACACACACACACACACACACACACACACACACACACACATATATACACACACCACACGCACACACACACACACACACACACACACACACACACACACACACACACAGTACGTAAAAAAGCAGTCACCACCAACTTTAAAGGGAGCGAGAAGGCCTGAAGGTAGCCTAGCCGATAATTTTACAACCTAGTCTTCCCAGCACAACACTAGCGGTCGCACCTCATTATGTAGGAGTCTGTGTCGCCCTGCTCTAGACTGACACACACCCATATCTCAGTCCCTCGTACACGTTGACCAAGGGCCTCACTACGAAGGAGTCTGTGTCACCCTGCTCTAGTCTGACATCCAGCCACATCTCAGTCTCTAGTATAAGCTGAGCATGAAGGATGCATTATAATGGAGTCTGGAGTGTAGACATACTGCGAGGCGTAAGGGAAGGGAATATTGAATTTCCCATCAGAGAGAGAGACAGACAGACAGACAGAGAGACAGACAGACAGCGACGCCAGATTTCTCATTCAATTATCCAACGGAAAACGCGACACCAATCATTACAGACAGACACTAAACTCAGCTCTAACGGCCTTCAATATGAGTTAATGATGTAATGACGAAAAGACCAAAGGCAACTGCACAAATAATGGAGTCCTGGGTAAGACTCGTTATATGATTTATTCTCTCTCTCTCTCTCTCTCTCTCTCTCTCTCTCTCTCTCTCTCTCTCTCTCTCTCGTACCTTAGCAGTAGTTTCTATATAAATGACTGGACAGACAGACACAGATAGATAAATAGTTAGATACATAGATAGATAGACATTTCAGCTTTCAACCCAAACCAGCGTCACAGCATCCCACACATATAAGATCAGCTTTATACCAAATAAGAGACGCCTATAAATTCACAGTATAGCTGTTGCCTGGGCTGGTGTCTTTAGCCTCACATTAATTGAAGACACTGAGGCCCAGGGTGACTCCAAAGCAATCAGTGTCAGCCAGAGAGCACTAAACACGTGTGAGAGAGCTGCAGAGACACGACCACCAGGCTCTGAGATGACATATAGTTATTAGTGTCAGCCAGAGGCTTTAAACACGTGTGAGAGAGCTGCAGAGACACGACCACCAGGCTCTGAGATGACATATAGTTATTAGTGTCAGCCAGAGAGCACTAAGCACGTGTGAGAGAGCTGCAGAACCCGACCACCAGGCTCTGAGATGACATATAGTTATTAGTGTCAGCCAGAGAGCACTAAACACGTGTGCAGAGAGCTGCAGAGACACGACCACCAGGCTCTGAGATGACATATAGTTATTAGTGTCAGCCAGAGAGCACTAAACTTTACGGGTGAGGCTGCAGAGACACGACCACCAGGCTCTGAGATGACATATAGTTATTAGTGTCAGCCAGAGAGCACTAAACACGGGTGAGAGAGCTGCAGAGACACGACACCCAAGATCTGAGATGAGATAAAGTTATTTGTGACAGCAAGAGATCACTAAACACACGTGTGAGAGAGCTGCAGAGACACGACCATCAGGCTCAGAGATGACCATATAGTTATTAGTGTCAGCCAGAGAGCACCCTAAACACGAATTGAGAGAGCTGCAGAATACGACCATGAAGCTCTGAGATGACATATAGTTATTAGTGTCAACCAGGCACTAAACACGTGTGAGAGAGCTGCAGAACACGACCACCAGGCTCTGAGATGACATATAGTTATTAGTGACAGCCAGAAGAGAGCACTAAACACGTGTGAGAGAGCTGCAGAGACACGACCACCAGGCTCTGAGATGACATATAGTTATTAGTGTCAGCCCAGAGAGCACTAAACACAGGTGAGAGAGCTGCAGGAGACACGACCACCAGGCTCTGAGATGACATATAGTTGTGTCAGCCAGAGAGCACTAACAGTGTGAGAGAGCTGCAGAGACACGACCACCAGGCTCTGAGATGACATATAGTTATTAGTGTCAGCCAGAGAGCACTAAACACAGGTGAGAGAGCTGCAGAACACGACCACCAGGCTCTGAGATGACATATAGTTATTAGTGTCAGCCAGAGAGCACTAAACACAGGTGAGAGAGCTGCAGAGACACGACCACCCAGGCTCTGAGATGACATATAGTTATTAGTGTCAATGAGAGCACACTAAACACGTGTGAGAGAGCTGCAGAGACACGACCGCAGGCTCTGTGAGATGACATATAGTTGTGAAGTGTCAGCCAGAGAGCACTAAACACGGGTGAGAGAGCTGCAGAGACACGACCACCAGGCTCTGAGATGACATATAGTTATTAGTGTCAGCCAGAGAGCACTAAACACGTGTGAGAAGAGCTGCAGAGACACGACCGCAGGCTCTGAGATGACATATAGTTATTAGTGTCAGCCATAGGAGCACTAAACACGTGTGAGAGAGCTGCAGAGACACGACCACCAGGCTCTGAGATGACATATGGTTATTAGTGTCAGCCAGAGAGCACTAAGCTACAGGTGAGAGAGCTGCAAGAGACACGACCACCAGGCTCTGAGATGACATATAGTTATTAGTGTCAGCCAGAGAGCACTATACACTGGTGAGAGAGCTGCAGAGACACGACCACCAGGCTCAGAGATGACATATAGTTATTAGTGTCAGCCAGAGAGAGCACTAAACACGGGTGAGAGAGCTGCAGAGACACGACCACCAGGCTCTGAGATGACATATAGTTATTAGTGTCAGCCAGAGAGCACCTAAACACGTGTGAGAGAACTGCAGAGACACGACCACCAGGCTCGTAGCTGACTTATAGTAAATATTGTCAGCCAGAGATGACTAAACCCGCGCTAGAGCGCTGCAGAGACACGACCACCAGGCTCTGAGATGACATATAGTTATTAGTGTCAGCCAGAGGCACTAAACACGGGTGAGAGAGCTGCAGAGACACGACCACCAGGCTCTGAGATGACATATAGTTATTAGTGTCAGCCAGAGAGCACCTAAACACGTGTGAGAGAGCTGCAGAGACACGACCACCAGGCTCTGAGATGACATATAGTTATGGTGTCAGCCAGAGAGCACTAAACACAGGTGAGAGAGCTGCAGGAACACGACCACCAGGCTCTGAGATGACATATAGTTATTAGTGTCAGCCAGAGAGCACTAAACACGGGAGAGAGAGCTGCAGGGCGACCACCAGGCTCTGAGATGACATATAGTTATTAGTGTCAGCCAGAGAGCATAAACACGTGTGAGAGAGCTGCAGAACACGACCACCAGGCTCTGAGATGACATATAGTTATTAGTGTCAGCCAGAGAGCACTAAACTTACGTGTGAGAGAGCTGCAGAGACACGACCACCAGGCTCTGAGATGACATATAGTTATTAGTGTCAGCCAGAGAGCACTAAACACGGGTGAGAGAGCTGCAGAGACACGACCACCAGGCTCTGAGATGACATATAGTTATTAGTGTCAGCCAGAGAGCACTAAACACGTGTGAGAGAGCTGCAGAGACACGACCACCAGGCTCTGAGATGACATATAGTTATTAGTGTCAGCCAGAGAGCACTAAACACGTGTGAGAGAGCTGCAGAGACACGACCACCAGGCTCTGAGATGACATATAGTTATTAGTGTCAGCCAGAGAGCACTAAACACGGGTGAGAGAGCTGCAGAGACACGACCACCAGGCTCTGAGATGACATATAGTTATTAGTGTCAGCCAGAGAGCACTAAACACGTGTGAGAGAGCTGCAGAGACACGACCACCAGGCTCTGAGATGACATATAGTTATTAGTGACAGCCAGAGAGAGCACTAAACACGTGTGAGAGAGCTGCGCTGACATATAGTTAGCCATTGAGAGCAAACAGGAGAGACTTTGCAAGAGGCTGAACGCAAGAGTAAAATTAATTAGATGGTCACATGGTTCTTCTGGCGACCGTGTTATATCTATCACGAATACTGCACTGAAGGCTGACCCGAGACTTCATGCACTGAATTAAGTTAATGAAGGACAGATAGACAGACAGACAGATAGACACAGAAAGATTGACAGTTTTAGATATTGATGTGTGTGTGTGTGTGTGTGTGTGTGTGTGTGTGTGTGTGTGTGTGTGTGTGTGTGTGTGTGTGTGTGTGTGTGGATATCAAAAAACATTCTAAATAACATATAGGAGAAAGCTAAGGTATAATAAGCAGAATAAACAGCTGAAGAACTGGTGCAACGATGCTTCCCATGCCACATAGCCAGCAGCCTCTCAGTGCACCCCAAACCATCCCAATCATTCCCTCGTCCATTCTAGAGCGACAGTTATAAGAATGAGTGAAGATTTTAGTGACAAAGAGAGAGACAGCAAGATGGGGAAAAAGCCTACTGTCTGATAGAGAATGACATCTTGGGAGGCCTGTGGAATTCTTGGTTGTGGAGAGAGTGACTGGGTGTAAAAATATGTCCTTGCATGTGTTCCTCGTTTATATGTTTAGATTTGGTATGAATGAAAGGGAGGAATTGATTTAGCGATATTTGATAACTGGGACGATGGTGGAAAGAAAATGATGAGTGTGCAGAACTGTTATTGGGGGAGAGAGAGAGAGAGAGAGAGAGAGAGAGAGAGAGAGAGAGAGAGAGAGAGAGAGAGAGAGAGAGAGAGAGAGAGAGAGAGAGAGGTCACTGGGTCAAGTAGGCAGACAGGATCACAATGAGGTACTGTATAATGACGCCCCAAACATATTATCGCGTCTCACCAGTCTACATTCCACACAGCCTCTCTGATCTTTAAGCAAAAAATAAAGCCTAACTAACAACAAGAAGTAAGTATAAGTTGGCTATTCATGTTTCAAGTGAAATGGAAAAGTAATCAGGAAGCTCAATAAAATTTTTCCTGAATATTATGATAAATGAAACTCTCACTGGCAGAAATGATCCATGATTTTTACATTCATGACTAATGTGATGGTCTTGGTAGGGATTTTGTTTTTCTTATGTCCTGCGGTTTGTTGGAAGGTCATATAAGACTCCTTTGTTTTCATACCCACAAACTGTTCCTTGCCCCAGCCTGGTTTGGATCTCAGGCTATTTGGGACCACAGCCCACTGCTATTTGCATTTTACCCATAGAATCCGGTAGCTTAAATATTTGCATGAAGAATGAATCGAAATCTATTCATCTGACAGGATATTCTGGTTCCCGTTGCTATCCACCCCATGATGGGGAAATTAACTGGCAAAATCATCTAATATATTACCACTACGCCGGGAATCGAACCCGGGACTCTCAGGTGAGAGCAAGGCAGCATACCACTACACCACGACCAGGTAAAAGTTGTCTCACATTGTCACAATCTTGTAACCAATGCCCCTCCGCCCCCACTGTGGGCATGGAGAGGATGAGTTAACCCCCTGGCACTCGGGCAAGTAGATGCTTTTAATCTATCCCAAGCACTTATGGCAAGGCAGAATGATGAGAGAAACCTGTACCTTACACAGGAAAAATCATCCAATATATTACCACTATGCATAATGGTAATATATATATTGGATGATTTTTCCTGTGTAAAGTACAGGTTTCTCTCTTCATTTTAACTGGCAAAACTTGATCTACAACACATAACTTTGGACTCTAACCCAGTTGTGCTTGGAGATTTAATACTAGGGTCGGTGGAGACAGAGAAGTGAGGGCATGTAAACGTGTGTGGTGTGTTTCGTGGGAAAAGTCAATTAAATAGAGACAGATATTCCTGGAAGTTCATATTTCGAGCCCATTCACATGAAACAGGCTGCAGGCTGGTACACAGACAGACAAATAGCTATAAAAGTTCAGAGCTAACTGTGCCTCACCTCCATATCTTTAACTTTCTCTGCCTCAGCCTCCCCTGCCACCTGTCTCATATGATATAAATCGGATAGTCCTTCAGCCCGTCCGCCCGCTTCCCTCTCAAACAACATCCACCTCAGCATCTGACACCTGCACTGCCAACTTTTACTCCCACATGCGACGCTGACGAGAAGCCTACACGTGGTGGCATTGTGTATCCTGGGTGGAGCGAAGCAGCTGTAGCGTCTACCCTAGACCCAAACTTCCTCATATTTCCCTACGCACTGCCGTGGGGAAGGGACCTGATTCGATCCTGGTTAGGCGCTGTTTACAAAGCGGTACCGGATCCCTACATGGTGTCTCTACTTCGTATGGTACTATACCTGTAAGAGGGACATAAGCAGTTGTTTACCTGTGGGGCACGGGAGTGTTTGGCAAGACAGACCTGGGTTAAACAACAGCAACAACTCACATCTGAGAAAGTTGAAAGACGGACAGGCAACGCTCTTACCACTCCTAGGCTCCTATAACTCACTACCAGCTGAACAAATCATCTGAATAGACAGCTAGAGTTGTTCCTGCCATGAGTGAGTGACATTATACCCACAATCTGTACACAGGGCACCTGCACTACCAAACTCTTAATCCCAAAGGGTTGAGAAAGTACAGAAGACATAATACACTCCTTTTAAACTAGCTTAGCTTAAAATTCCATACTCTCCGTCCTGAATGTTGAGTTGTAGGGATACAATAGCACTAGAATATTATGCCTGTCGCGTAGAAATGCAAAGGACGTGGAACCATATTATTGTCTTTTGCTGCAAATGGGCTATGTGAATTAAGCTGCAAAAAGACGAAAATCTGGGTCAAGTTAAGAGTAAAAGGAGTACAGTCTCGTCAACAAGAAAGGCACTGAAAGTCACTGATATGTCGCCCGTTGAAGAGATTTGGCCAATAATATTGCCATAACTTTGACCTTATCTGATTTCCTTGCTTAGTAGGTTTTAAATTGGAAGCTTCATTAGTAAGATGAAACTTAGCTCTCCAAGGCCTGCATAAATTTCTTTCTCACTACCTCCTAAGACGAGTGTGTGTGTGTGTGTGTGTGTGTGTGTGTGTGTGTGTGTGTGTGTGTGTGTGTGTGAGAGAGAGAGAGAGAGAGAGAGAGAGAGAGAGAGAGGCAGCTCCTGTCTCCCTGAACCAAAGATAATTCTAACACCATCAATATACTGTACATACAGGTATATAAAGATATGAATAAAACTAAGTATTATCAAGACAATGGAAAGTCAAGTCATGTGGGTTTAGTCAAGTGTGAGCGAGTTCATTTGCCAGACAGCATGTGAGTCATCAGAATTCAGGACACGTACGACCACTAGAAGGAACAGTACGACCCCTAGTAGGCAAGAACGACCCCCTCTTCCAGTACACAGGGCCCCCAGTTTGATGACTCCATGCCAGAGCACACACGACCCCAGTAGGCAAAGGACGACCCCCTACCAGGACGACCCCCTACCAGTGCACACACGACCCTCAATAGGCAAGGAACAACCCTCCTTTCCAGACCCCCTACCAAAGCAAACACGACCCCCACTCTGACGTCCCCTACCAGAGCACAAACGACCCCAGTAGGCAAAGGACGACCCCCTACCACAGCGCAAACGACCACCACTAGGCAGGGAACAACACCCAACCAAAGCACTACACAAAAGCAATGGTGGAGGAAATTTAGGGTGTAAAATGAAAGAGGGTTCAGATCTGTGCCCATCGAATACACGTAACTTATTAAGAAAGATGACCTATTTTTGCTACGTCGCAGTCTTACCCTCACTATACTCTTTCTACTCTAACTTGGCCTAAAAACTGCCATCAGTCCAACTTCAATGCTGAATGGAACAATAGGTTATCGCAAGAATATGATGCTAGTCACGAAGAAGTGCTTTGGTAAGGATGCAGAGACGCAGCATTCTTTTTCTGGCACTGAGCTACGTGAATTAAGTTGCAAAGGGGCGAGAATATGTGCCAAGTTAAATCCAAATACATCAGTAACAGTGGGGACAACAACCTGTATATGAGGAAGAATAGGAGAGAAATTAGTGGTCATTCCCTACTACCGGTACCTTCATTAATCCAATCAGTATCCCACCTTAAATATAATCAAGATGGTAAACTGGAAAAAAAAAAACATCCCTGTAGTGAAGGGATTAAAACAAGAGTTGCGGAGATGAGTGAAGCTGGTTGTGTATAACGATGGGTGGAGTATTTCAGAGTCGATATATATGCAAATGATGCTGTGTTGCTTGCTAATAGTGAAGGGAATGTTTGTGGACTGCGAATGAGGTTTGTGCATGTCTGTTAGTGGAGAGAATTCAGTGGAAATGTAAGTAAGAGTGAAGGAATGGTTGTGGAGGGAGTACAGTAACTCAAAGTGTTGTGTCAGTGAATGGAGGGACACTGAAAGAGCAAAAAAGCTTAACTACCAACGTAACCACCTGCAATATCCACTACATAAGCTAACCATGATGTAAATAGTTGAACTAGTATACAGAAGCAATGTAGCCGTCATCATCATCATCATAATCATAATCGTCTGACCTTTTCTCCCCAATGAAAGATGGGGTTCAGCCTACAAGGAGAGACCAACACAAACGAGGCAGATCAATAACACACACACACACACACACACACACACACACACACACACACACACACACACACACACAAAACAGTAACATCTATTAAAAACAAGAACAGTAAGAGAGAAACACCGAATATGAACAGAATATGAATGCGACAATAAATATAGGTATACCTGTATACAGTATACAGTAGATGGATAGCAAGACAAATAAATAAATATTCATAATACACAGATACATAGATAAATAAATATACATACACAGCTACATAAGTCGACAGATACACAGACACACACACAGAAAAACACTGGATAGACAGTTTGTGGTGAGACAGGAACAGAGGAAAAGAATATAAAGGAGAAGAGCTGATGACTAAGAAGAAATCATCAAAAAAATGGAATAACTGATCATAAGAAAAGTATTTATACAACAAGAGGTTGACTTTATACCAACATATGGGAAGGTGAGTGGCATGGCATGATGTTTTGAACATGGTACCATAAGCACATGGTGCTCTCTCTCTGTCTATCTCTCTCTCTCTCTCTCTCTCTCTGCAACTCCTTTACTTTTCTCTCTCCCAGACAAATTGGTACACAGAGAGACAGAATTGTAAAATCCCAGTTACTCTCTGTTTCAAGTATGTAATTTGATATCATTCTTATAGGGTGGAAATTGGTCTACTTGTGTGTGTGTGTGTGTGTGTGTGTGTGTGTGTGTGTGTGTGAGAGAGAGAGAGAGAGAGAGAGAGAGAGAGAGAGAGAGACCTCCCTAGCAGCTCTTCTTTGGCGATTTAGTTTGCATTTAATTCCTTACTATTTCCCCCCTTATTTCTTAAGTATCTGCAATATATCCCTGTATTTCCCCTATGACACTTCTCTACGTCCCTAAATTTCCCTAAAGATTCCCTCTATTGCCCCTAAAATATTTCCCATTACGTAGCAAGTCTCTCTCTCTCCTTATATCTCCCCTAAATCTTCCCTTTCTCTCCCCAAACACATTTCTCTTTGCCATTTACCCTCCCCATTGGCCACATATAGTAGCCCTACCTTCACCTTGGCCTAAATGAAAACAAAAGAAGCTGGAACAATGGGAGTTGGGATTAGGATTGGCACTTGTGTTGACACTTGAGTTGGGACTCGAGTTGGGACTTTCATTTGAGTTGGCACTTGAGTTGACACTTGAGTTGGGACTTCACACTTGAGTTAGCACTAGAGCTGACACTTTATTTGGCACTCGAGTTGGCAGTAAAGTTGTCACTTGAGTTGGTACCTAAGTTGGCGCTTGAGTTCGAACCTAAGTTGGCGTTTGAGTTGGCTCTTGAGTTACCCTTAGAGTTTGGACTTACGTTCGCGCTTGAGATGTAACATAAGCTGACGCTTGAGTTGGTGCTTAAGTTAGCTCTTGAGTTGGCACTTACGTTGACAGCTGAGTTGTAGCTTACGCTGCATTTGAGTTGGGACTTAAGTTGACACTTGAGTTGGGACTTAAGTTGGTGCTAGAGTTTGGACTTAATTTGGCGCTTGAGTTGGGACTTAAGTTGGCGCTTGAGATTGGACTTAATTTGGTGCTTGAGTTGGGACCTGAGCTCGCCCTTGAGTTGAGATTAAGTTGGTGCTTGAGTTGGGGCTTAGGCTGGCACTTAAGGCTGGCACTTGAGGCTTAATTTTTCGCTTGTGCTGTGACTTATGTTGACGTTTGAGCTGGGACCTAAGTTGGCACTTGAGTTTGTATGCTGTCACATGAGTTGGGACTTAGGTTGACACTTGAGTTGGGACTTAAGCTGGCACTTGAGTTGGGACTTAAGTTTCCCCTTGAGTTGACACTTACGTTGGGGCTTGATTCGAGACTTAGGTTGGCACTTGAGTTGGGGTTTCAGTTGGCACTGGAGCTGGGACTTGTAATTTTGCACTTCAGTTGGGATTTAAGTTTGTTCTTGATTAGGGACTGAGGTTGGCACTTCGAGTTGGTACTTAGGTTGACACTTGAGTTGGGACTTAAATTGACTCATGAGTTGGAACTTAAGCTTTCACTTGAGTTTGGAATAATGTTGGCACATGAACTGCAACATAAGTTAACTTGAGCTGGGACTTAAGTTGACTCGTGAGTTGGGACTTAAGTTGACACTTGAGTTATGCCTTAGGTTGGTAGCCCCACACTCCCCCTGCCTGTCAGCTGGGATATACCGGTACGTACATGTTGCCTTTCACACACTCTGAAGCCAAGGAGGGTTTTCAGTACTGCATCGACTTCACATCTGCTCTCCCTCCCTGCCTGCAGTATGCGATGCACTTTGCCTTCACACACTAATAGCGAACTAAGCACTATTAGCCTAGTAGCCACTACGTCCTGCCAGTAAGCTGGGATATGTACTGCCTTCACACACTAATGGCACACAAGCACACTATTAGCCTAGTAGCCACATACATCCTGCCAGTAAGCTAGGATATATATACTGCCTTCACACACTAATGGCAGACACAAGCACACTATTAGCCTAGTAGCCACATACATCCTGCCAGTAAGCTGGGATATATATACTGCCTTCACACACTAATGGCAAGGCTTCAAAGCACATATTAGCCTAGTAGCCACTGTCCTGCCAGTAAGCTGGGATATATATACTGCCTTCACACACTAATGGCAGACACAAGCCTATACTATTAGCCTAGTAGCCACATACACCCTGCCAGTAAGCTAGGATATATATACTGCCTTCACACACTAACGGCAGACACAAGCACACTATTAGCCTAGTAGCCACATACACCCTGCCAGTAAGCTAGGATATATACTACCTTCACACATTAATAGGAAATGCTGGATTATTGCACCAACTTCATTATCTCTTCCTATAAGCCTCACACCAAGTGCCTTCGGCAATTATGATTCCAGGCTTGATTGGACACAGTCGGGGAAGAAGCCAGTTTCATTATCTGGTGCAGCACAAATCTGCCAAACCCTTACTCTTAGTTCTCTCTAACTGGGTTTACTGCGAAGATGGAGTTTCGGCCTGACCTGAACCCATGTCTACTCGGAATTGCATGAAATCCATAATATAGCTAATGTTAGTATGTGGCTGTAATTCTGTCATATGAACAACTGAGATAGAGTGAAATCAGACACATAAAACACTGTAATTATTACCAACACAGATACCGTATATTTGCAGTATTTCAAAAGTATTTACTTCTCGTTCCTCTTCTAACTCCTTTGTTTTCTCCTACGTCATTTATCTATTACTCCAAGTATCCTATAAATCACAGCAGACTCTCCATGATCTCTCTCTCTCTCTCTCTCTCTCTCTCTCTCAAAGAGGAAAGAGAAATACGGAAGGCAGAACACAATGCCGGCAGAGCAATATCGGTGAAATATGACTCATGACTGCATGCCACCTGTACCCCTCCTCACCAGAGCCTTCAGATAATGCTTGAAGGTGAGGTGAGTGAGCTGGCAAACAACATGGAAATTAACCGATGATTACTGTAATTATCCCATCACCAGGCAGCTCTGATTCACCTCTTCACCCCTGACCTCCTCGCCTCCCCTCCGCCTCCTGCCCTCCTGACACCTTCTTTGCACTAACTTCCTTTTACGGTTACTTTCCATGATTTCACTCTCTCTCTCTCTCTCTCTCTCTCTCTCTCTCTCTCTCTCTCTCTCTCTCTCTCTCTCTCTCTCTATTTGCAGCTTCCTTCACGTAGCTCAATGATGGAAAAAGACAATACTGTGGCACTACATCCTTTCCATTGCACTTCTTCGTGACTAGCATCATATTCATTTTTCATCTATTGCTACAGCTCAGCATTCAAGATGAAGCGACAGCAATTTAAGGCCAAGTTACTGTAAAAAGCTATAGAAATCCTGCCCAAGTTAAAAAAAAAAAAACTGTCTGGCTAGCTTGGTTTAAAACATAGTTAAGGGATTCATTTGAGAATTTGTGTGTGTGTGTGTGTGTGTGTGTGTGTGTGTGTGTGTGTGTGTGTGTGTGTGTGTGTGTGTGTGTGTGTGTTTTAATGTGTTTGACTCTGGCCAAAAGTTTTAACAGCCCGTTCCCTTAGGTCCAGGAGTTCTACGTATCACACCCTTCCACATGTCACCACTCCGGCGCTAACACCCACCGTCAGTACTGAACACAAGCTAGAGCTGTCTCCTGAAAGACTGGTGTAGTGGTATTATGGGGGTATTTTTAAGATGTCTCAGCAGGACTTATGGTAGATCAGTAATGGCTACTTTAGCGAAATTCAAACTCTCCAAACTGTTCCCTGCCCCAGCCAGGATTCGAACCCGCATCACTGGGACACAAGACCAATGTACCAACTCAGCCACCGCCTCCCCTCTAGGACGGCAATACACTCCATCCACCTACATGACTCCGCCCTACTCCACCACGAAGCCACGCCCCATCATTCCACCACCTCACTGTGTGGAAGAAGGAAGGTGAAAGTGGCACTGAGGTGAGAGGTAGGCAGGAGGGGCTGAGAGCGAGGGGTGGAGACAAGAGCTTTGTAACTAGGACGGAGGTGAAGTGTGTGAGATGACCTCTGGCATTACTGTGAACGTGGCTACGGTGACTTGAAACAGTAGCTAAAGAAAGACTATGTCTTACCATGTGAGTTTCTAGTGAAGCGCTATTCACGGTCCACCCTGTATTACTGAGAAAAAAGGATTGGCATGATGGATGGAAGACGACTGCTGGGTTTAATTAGTTATCTCGGGGAAATATATCATTGAGGATAAGTAAAAAGCAAAATCTATTAGTATATTATCCACGATGACCCATAAATGTCATCCCATCCAGTTGCTATACTCATTTTACCTTAACCTGGCCCAGATCTTCGTCCCTTCGCAGCCTATTTCACGTAACTCAGTGGTAGAAAATGGATGCTACATTTATTCATAGCACTTCTTCATGACTAGCACCATATTCTAGTGTTTATTGTTACAGCTCTCTCTCTCTCTCTCTCTCTCTCTCTCTCTCTCTCTCTCTCTCTCTCTCTCTCTCTCACACACACACACACACACACACACACACACACACACACAGTTCCCCCCCTCTCCCCAGTACACAAAAGTTGCTTTATCATATTACTGAGAACTGGACTGAACTCCATACAGATAACGTCTGCAATTATCACACCTGCCTCTCGCGCTGGATTTTCGCCCGGTACCTATCTATCTATTTATCTATCTTTTGCCAGACGCCTTATTCCCGTAAGGGGTGGCCTCAAGTCAATCGCCTCCACATCGCCCTGTTCTCTGTTATTTGGTTGTCCTCCCTCCAACTCAAACATCTTTTTCATATATCTGTCCATCCCTCCATCTCATTCATGGTCTCCGTCTCCTCCTCTCCCCCTCCACTTTACTCTCATACACTCTTCATGCCAGGCTCACATTGTCCATCCTCTCCACAGGGCCAAACCATATAAAGTATTTCTCTTAATCACATTTTAACACCACAACCTTCCTTTATCTTCTCATTTGTCTGCCTCTTCAATTAACTCCAGAGTCTTCTAGTAACTCTTTTCCTCTGCTCTCACTCTTGGCTCTGACTCCTTCGCTGGATTCAGAGAGATTTAAACCACATCCATATCGACCTCTCAATCAGGTAACAATACAGGACAAATGAGAATAATACCAAGCCAAGGAGCAGGACAGCCAAAGCCACATGATTAATTAGCAAGCACAATTCTTGTGTGGCGCAGCGAAGGTCCAAGAGAGTCCAGGGCAAGGAGCAGTCTTTAGTCCAGTGTTAAGATATTGCAGGTGTGTGTGTGTGTGTGTGTGTGTGTGTGTGTGTGTGTGTGTGTGTGTGTGTGTGTGTGTGTGTGTGTGTGTGTGTGTGTGTGTGTGTGTGTGTGTGTGTGTGTGTGTGAGACAGAGAGACAGAGAGAGAGAAACAAGCTACAGCCATCGCATTCTTCACACGTATATATAGCTCAAAAAGGAACCTCATTGTGAATTCGCACCTAAACGATGATACGTGGTCGTGTGATACATGGAACTGCGAGGCCTCAGGGAACAGGCCATCTAACCTATGCTCAGAGTCGGAAGCACTGAGGAAAGTGGCTGTAAACACGTACAAGGCGGAGACAGCAAGGCCGCCAGAGTTCTCCTTATATGAACCTTTATGTAACGAGCCTGTAACACGCTAGGGTCGAATTGGGCAGTAAGGTAGGATGCTATGGTGATTGTAGATGGGAGGAGGAAGGGAGGTTGGAGGAAGAAGGAAGGAGAGAGAGGGGAAAGGAAGGAGGAGCGAGAGGGGGGAGAGGCGGAGGAAGAAAGAGGGGGAGGAATGGGAAGGAGCGAGGGAGAAGGGAAGGAAAAGGAAGACGAGGGAATGGGAGACGGAGAGAAAAGGAGGTGGAGGAAGTGGTGGGAGAGGAGCAGGGAGAGATAGAAAGCTGGAAGAGGAGGAGGGAAGAGACCTATAAGACAGACTGATTAAGGATGAGTAATAAGGAAGAGTAAGACAAGGATAGGATGCAGAGGAAAAGAAGGAGACGGAAGGTGGAATGGGCGGGAAGGAGGAGGAGAGGGGAGAAGAAAGAAGAGAGAAGAGCAAAGAAGGAAAGAGAAAAGATGACGAGGAGGGGGAAGCGTGAAAGACGAGATGGAAGAGGAAGGAAAAGGGAGATGTGACAAGGAAAAAGAGAGAGAGAGACGAGTGTGATAGGAAAAGGAAAGAGAAGGAAAGAGAGGACGAAAGAAGAACAAAAGGAAACATTAAGGATGCTTACAGACTCAACTTCAGCTACCTGCACACACACACACACACACACACACACACACACACACACACACAAACAAACAAACAAACAAACAAACAAACACAGACACAAACACAGGCATATAAACACATACACAGACACACGCACATTCATGCCCACCCACTCTCTCTTCCTCCGTCTTGTCTGGCTGGCTGGTATCCAACTCGGCTGATATATGGACATTATTATACTCATTATTTATTGGCTTGTATCCTGTCACTACACTGCAAAATATTATTCATTTTACTCCTTCATTCCAAGTCATTCAATCTACCAGTGGCTGAATATCTATTACCTAAGCCGGTTATTGATAGGGCGCGTCCATACCAAATGCTTGCTGGTGTGGATGGGTGCAGGTGGAGGTTTCATCATTAGCTCATACAAGTGACCCCTCTGGACTGTTTTCAAAGCTTACGGGGCTGGACGAGAAACTTGTTCAGTAGGCTAATCCTAGTAAAATGCATATTAGTGCCAGTCCGCAACTTCATCAGCCATTTTTTACGATGACTGTGGCCCCCGGTGGATTATCTAACTGTCAGACGTAGAAATATATGACGCTCTTCATTATACCAACGCTCCTGGAGGGCTCGTGGAAGCAAGAACGCCTTCATGTGATGGCACTGATATAACTGGGCGGTGGAGCTGCCCGGTCATGCAAACGTCCCTCAACACCATCCCTATTCCCTTTGAAAGAAGGATGGTGCACCGTAGAAGGAGGGCAACTTCAGCCTGCTCTCCATCGGATACATGTTTCACATGAACCCGCGGCTACCGTACTGTGACAGAACTACCACTTTTGTTTTAATCTTGCTATTATAGTCGTGGCGGGCGACTCTGAGGTTGTTAGCATCGTGCCCTGGCAACCTACCATTCAAAAGTGCGTCTGATTTCGTTTATAATATGAGGCACATGTGATTCGTGTATAATATATTCCTGTATATTAATATTCGTGTATAATATATTCCTGTATATTAATATTCGTGTATAATATATTCCTGTATATTAATATTCGTGTATAATATATTCCTGTATATTAATATTCGTGTATAATATATTCCTGTATATTAATATTCGTGTATATTATATTCGTGCCTAATAATATGATTCGTGAATAATATGACAAGAAAACTAACGCATACCTGGAATGGTAGGTTGCCAGAAATTTGATAATGACAACCTCAGAGTCGTGCGCCGCGAATATAGTAGTTGCAAACCTAGGCTCATCTGAACGTGAATCCGGTGGACTGCAGGTGGAAGAGGCCCTTCAGCTGTGGTCAGCCATACAGGGTTACAGTTATTGTATTCTGCATAACTCCTGCTGTATCATCTGCGTATACTAATTATGTCAGTCTCCATCTACATCAACCTTCTTCAGTTCTGGCCTGACTACACGATCACCTTTACAGACAATTAGTTACAACTCGCCATTTACCTTTCGCGCCGCTACACCTGGTAAGTAATCAACCTCCATAAACACCACACGAGATGGGGATGAAACCTTAAGCAAAGCAAGACTAGAGATGGGGATGAAACCTTAAGCAAAGCAAGACTAAATTTCAAAGCATAAAAAAAAGACAACCAAATAAAGAATCAGCAAGTCCTGGAGCTAATAGAGATACCTTGCTTTTGCCTGTCTTTGAAGTTTACGCGTTAATAAAGCCTATCTCACTCTCATTTAATAAGCATCTAGGAATTAACCACACTTAGAGCAATTTCAAGTCTCCTCACACTCTTAAAGTTTCAATGCTACCTTCTCCCACACCTTAAGTTAGATAGACGTGTATACTCTTTACACCTATATCTAACTTGGCCTAAAATTACGTCAGACGCCCGATCTCATAAGGGGTCCATCTTCAATGTTGAGCTGTGACTGAAGATTGAAACCTGGAAGCCTTTATGCCAGTCACGAGAAGAGGTGCTATGTCAAGGATGCAGAGCCGTACACAGTCTTATTTCACCACTGAACTACGTGAAATAAACCGCAATAATAAGTGATAATATGGGCCAAGTTAAGGTGAAAGGAGTATAGCTGTAAAGGTATCTAGTATTCAGTATGCACATTAATACATGAAGGTAAAGGGTTACATTGTTGCTATATATGGTGTCATGTATTAATGTGTGTGTGTGTGTGTGTGTGTGTGTGTGTGTGTGTGTGTGTGTGTGTGTGTGTGTGTGTGTGTGTGTGTGAAGATTAAAACTAGATGTGTCTATGCCAGTGTCTGGCTGTACGTGAGCATGTGTGTATTCATTTACGAGTCATCTGCCTCTGTTACCTCAAAAAATCCTTCATCTTTACATCTCTCTCACTCTTAAAAATACACACTATCTACACACCTTCCTAATTATCTTAACAGGTCAGCATCAGTTATTCTAATCACCTACAATCTCAGCCTAATCAGGTTCTTAACACCATTATCTGCGTCATTTATTTTCCGCTGCATATAAATGAAAACTGATGAAGTTGGTGGACACGTGGTGAGAGAGAGAGAGAGAGAGAGAGAGAGAGAGAGAGAGAGAGAGGCAGAAATGTACATATACACCAAAGACAAAAGATATAATAAACACACACACACACACACACACACACACACACACACACACACACACACAGGTCAGCATCACACACACACACTACACACTCCCCAGCATGACAGTCCATAATATATCTGATTCATTGTGACTGAAGAAAAACTTGTGGAGGAGAAACACAGAAAACATCTTAGGATCTTCCTATCTCTTTAGCATTTTGGAATTATTTGAGCCTAAGTCTGGGGAGAGAGAAGGCCGTAGAATTAAAGCTGATATTGCAGTTTTCGGCTAAGTTAGACTGGAACTTTCTCCCTCTGTCTGCATATCCCTCTGCCTATGACCTCCAGTGTTTTAAATGCAGTGTCCAGGTTTATCGAAATGAACGGATCCTGAATTCTTTCCTTTTTTCCCTCATGGAACAATCTTAACGTGCTTCTAGCCTTTGGTTCCTTCTTCCTTGCATAAAAAAGGGTATAGGCAGAATAAGAAGGTTTAGGATAGTCATGTCTAATGTTTTGGAACTGAGAGAGAGTAAGCTGGTAGAGGCTCTGGCTGTATATTCTGCAGCGATAAATTTAAAAAATAGTTACGGTACTCATTCCACTGTGACATTAATCCATCCAACAGCCAATCCTTCTCGAGCACAGAGGCAACGCTAGTATACTGTTGCTATTTACACCAGGCTATTAACTCAGCTGCTAGTGTGTCAAGGGAGCCTGGAGCACTGGAAAGTTGATGCATGTTTCCTTCCCCACGTTTCATCGTTTGGGTAACTCTATGCTGCTGACATCCCTCCCTTTTTCCCAGCTGTGTATTTCTCGTTATTTTTTTGGCGTCTCTTTAAGCGTGTTTAATTTACCACTCGGTGTTCTTACATACATTTGTCCTGGCTTCGTTGGCCATTTCAACTAAGATTTTATTTTAGAGAGATGGATATAGGTGAAAAGACAGGAAGCTGACAAGAAGCACACAATATTTGAGATTGATAGATGGAGAGAGAGAGAGAGAGAGAGAGAGAGAGAGAGAGAGAGAGAGAGAGAGAGAATGTGTGTGTGTGTGTGTGTGTGTGTGTGTGTGTGTGTGTGTGTGTGTGTGTGTGTGTGTGTGTGTGTGTGTGTGTGTGTGTGTAAGAACAAGTACACATAAAAGATAATACATTGCAGTATCCATTTAGCTAATGCTCAAGTAAGAGATAGATAGATAGACACAGACAGATAGATAGGCATAAATAGAGAGACAGACACAGACAGATATACAGATAGATAGATAGACAAACACTAAACAGCTGTGGAGAGTGACTTGAACAGTGCTGTGTGGAAAGACAGATGACGATGTGACGCAAATGAATGATGCTTGAGATGAAGGCGTTGAGAATATGTAGGAGATAAATGATGCTGGCAATGACAGATGGCAGTGTACCTTACCGCTAACCAAGGCTAAAGCACTTCCAGGTTCATAGTATATTTTCCTGACTGATTTATTCTGGGTGTTATATAATTACCTTGTCTTCTACGTGACAAACAAACCTTGTCGATAGTAGTAGTAGAAGTATTTTAATAACATAACTGACAGACAGAGAGTTAAATCTGAAGTATCTAAGAAGCTCTAATGTAATATCCCCACAAAAACGTTTCTTCTTCCTCCAACTTCTCCATCAAACGTTCCTTCTTCCTCCATCTCCATTAACACCTCCTCCTATGGGGGTGGATTACTTTGGAAAAAAAAAAGACAGAGAGTGACAGACAGATAGAAGTTAAGTTGCCAGTCCGCAGGCGTTAAGAAGCACTTATATAACAAGCCATAAAACATTTCTTGCTCCTCCATATTCTCAATTAACCCTTCGTCTCCTCGCCACACCGCCACACGCCAACACCTTCCTCTGTTGGCATGACTTTGGAAAAAACTTGCCGACACAAAATTGCTTTACCAAGACACACACACGCAACCTTCCTCCCCACCATACACATACACGTACATGCACACATACATACACGTTCGCATATAGACACGAACATACAAAGGCATCGTTACACATGCACACATACACACAACAAACTACAACTACCACTATTACTACTACTACTACTGCTGCCACTATTGCTACCACCATTAATACTACTACCACTACTACTGGTCAAAGGTCGGTTCCAACAACAGGTCTGGACCAACAAATCTAGACCAGTTCACGTCAAATGGTCTGAATACGAGAGATGGGCAGCTTGTGAGAAAATATGTATCTCTTGTTACTTAGAGATGCACTTTCAAAACAGGTACATGTTCCTTATCAGCAAAACTCTGAATTAAAACTGTGGGTTCCATGATCAAAATACCTTAAGATGATGAGATATAGAGCCAGGAGGGATCATTGCTTCATCTAGCTACCTGTTACAAGTCTCAGGAAACCATAACCCACACTGAAAGCCAAATTAAGGCAACACAGCTACACATTTGCCAGATGAAAGATAGCCAGAATGAGTATTGGGATGCTGAGAGAGAGAGAGAGAGAGAGAGTGTTTGTGTATGTGTGTGTAAGTCTATGCAGATTATAGGTTTGGACTTGGGTTCATTTACATATAAAATGGAGTGTTTTAAAGGTTGCGGATGTGGACTTGCAGTTTGGTCAATTTTTATTCAACACACACACACACACACACACACACACACACACACACACACACAGGAAATTTCATCCTTAACATTTACATTCGCCTCTGTGAATGAATACTTTTAGAACTATCATAAGAGGTGTGTTTGTCTACTGGTCAAATGTTAAATAATCTTCCTGTTTTTCTCTGTACCTCTAACACAAAACTCACCTCTAATTCCCTAACAAGTGGCCGTGTACTTTCTCCTAGCTACAAAAAGTTGTACTGAATAGGCTACAATGAAAAGAAACACTCCCATCACCATAGTCAATAAAGGGAATATACTTGTTAAGATACACTCGTACAAGATGACCAATATATAGAGCTCCACCAGAACTTCACGTACCTGTGTATGTCAGGAGGATGGCTTCAGTCCAGCTAATGTGGGCGTGGTTGTGGCAGTAGGAGTAGGAAATGAATCTTTGATGAGGGACAGATACTGGAGTGGAAAGTGGAGCGTTGTACATGGAGCTATCTTGTGTGTCTGGAAGCGATACTGTGGGTTCACCCTAATCTGTTCTCCGTCCAAGATTATTTTCAGCCAAATAAGAGAAGACCGTAAATTAGTACAATTGTCCCCAGTGTTGTCAGCCCCACATTAACCCAGACACTGGGACCCCGCGTGACTCCACACCAATTAGTGTCACTCGGAAAACGCTAAAGACAAGCGAGAGAACAACAGAGACACGACTAGCACTACCTGAGATGCTACCAGTTAGCCTTTAAGGGAGGGACGGGGAGCGTGGGAGCCTGTGTGAACGGGCAGTGAGTGAGAAATATTAGAGATCTGTGGAGGAGGGAAGAAGCCAAGGGCAGAAGAAATTAAACAGTTTTTACTCGAAAAGTTTACCACACACACACACACACACACACACACACACACACACAGGTGACAGCATGAAATGTGTGTGATGGTGTACATACGAGAGATGCTCGTGCTGATGATGGTCGTGGTGGAGATAATGGAAGACTTTGAAATGGTGATGAAGCTTGGTGGTGATGGGTACGGATAGGTGGAAGCTGACCAAGACAGGTGTGATGATGGTGAAGTGTGAGAAAATCATTGTGATGATGATAAACAGGGTGACAGAAGACGGGGGTAAGATGAAATAGTAGGACACTAAAGTAGTGACGATGATGATGATAAATTGCAGAACGTGAGCAGTGAGGAGAATGCAGATGGCAGGAAGGGTATGGTGAGTGGATGTGGGTGTTTTCAGACTGGGGTGATGCTGCCTAGATGTCAGTGGCGTATGGAAGTCCATGGAAAATTGGGGTGGGCACTTAAGGGGTGAATCCTTTATATATATATATATATATATATATATATATATATTAGGGGACAAGCGAAGCCAGCTTCTACAGCTGGGGTATTTAGGGGGGCGCTGTAACCCCCTCCAGGAAATTTTTTGAAAATCAAGCATTTTTAGGGGCATTTTGAGACCTCAGGTGGGATATATTGCACTAATTTGATATTCGAATTTTGGCTAATATAAAGAAGCTTATGTATCTTGGCTTGCCAAAGCCCGAGCCACAACACATTCTGAACAACGAACCTCACTACACAAGCCACAGCTGAACACCACTATCCGTCTGACGGTAGTCCCTTCCCCACTCACATCGGATCCACAGACTAAAGACCGCTATACTCCCAGTCAAAGCTGCGATTCTGGACCCGACCAAACTGACGAATAATGTATTACGGAGTGTCCCTCTCCCAATATACAAGAATAAACTTAATGTATTAGGGATTACTTAGGTAAAGTATTGAAAGTAATATGCTAATACTTATGATCAAATGGTGCTTATAACAGCGTGTAGATGAAGAGAGAGAAGAATTATATATTTGCGTAATGCATATGATGTTTCTCTTCTCTGGCTGCTCATGCCAGCTAACGACTGTCCAAACTTCCTTGCCAGGAGTACTGACAAATAAAAACACCCTTCCTCTCTTCAGAAATACAGAAGCTGTTGGTTAGTTACAACCATCATTTTTGTAACAATCGATAAGGGAAGTTTATAGTTTTCTTTTAACCAATTCATGGGGACCTATGCCATAGGGGCAAATGTTTTGTATACCGTTACTTATTTAGATCTGGGACAAAGCGAGGGGGGAGGGGTCATGGCCGAGAGCCCCCCCCCCCATATACGCCAATGGAGTTGCCATACAATCTCAGATACGGTACAATGGCCGTCAGTGCTAATCCTATTCAGCACCATCATCATCATCGTGCCTCTTTTTCCAACTTGTGTAGAAGAGACTGAGGTGGAGGCAGAGAGCACTAAGAGAAACGTATTACGTTGAGGTTTAATGGTAAAGGATGTGTAACAGGCTCCAGATCACAGGTATAAAACCAAAAATGACAGAGGAAAAGGGAGGACCTCAGTGCTTTATGATTATTGCAGCACCTGTGAAAAATGGAACGCGTTTGGTCAATCTTTATCGCTGCTGATTATCTTAAAACGTGGGATACACACGTTCCATACATGTTCATCAAAAAATATTGCCTTCCTCCTCACGAATTAGGAATTAAGATACGTCTGAACAAGAGAAATCCACAAAGATGGAAAGAGAGGTGGAACTACAGAAGGGGGTGAAGGATGTGGCGGAAATAACAATGCTGAGAGTCTAACAGAATAAAAAAAACTGAAGAGAAGGGAGATGAAAAGAGAGGTGAAGGATCAGGTGAAGAAAGATAGAGACATAAATGTTGGCAGACTAACCGAAATAAGTGAAGAAAAAGAATAAAAGAAAGGTGATTAAAACAAGAGGAAGGAAAAAACTGAAGGAAGAGAGGTCGAACGGAAAGGATAACAGAAACAGGAAGATGGAGATGAGGACAGCATGAGAAGAAGATGAAAGAGAATGACGTGGGAGTGGAGGGATGAGAGAGGGCAAAATGAGAGATTATAAAAAGAGCAGAAAAGAAGGAGCAAGAGAGGAGGGATGCTGGATAGGTAAAGGCAGAGAAGACAAATGGACAGGATATTCAAACAGAGAAATGAGATGAAGACGGGAAGAGAAGAAAAGAGAGAACGAGAGAATAAAGGAACAGGAGAGGATAGACAGACAGGAGGAGATGAAAGCCTATTCAAAGAAGGGGGAAAGAGACGAAGCTAGGGAAGAGGAAAAAAGGATGAGGCAGAGAGAGAAAAATGGAGACGGAGAGAGAAAAGAATAGAAAGATAAAAAAAGAAAGGAGGAGAAATATTAAAAGGAAAAGAGGAGAAAGACAAAAAAAGGAAGAGAGAGGATGACGGATGATGCAAAAGTAGAAAGCGACTACTGCAGATCCCAGTGTGAGTGTGTAGGTCAGACTGGTGTTGAAGTAAGTACGAGTGACGAGGTGTGACAGCCTTATATAGAATTACTTAATACTGAGGAACCCGGGTTTATGCATAATGAGATGAGACAAAGCCCGCTCATTTTCACAGCATGCATCACTGAGTGCCCCTTACAAGAGGATTCGGCATTGCCGCTCCATATCATCATCTTCACCTTCATCATCATCACCTTCGTCATCATCACCACCTTCATCATCATCATTACACACACACACACACACACACACACACACACACACACACACACACACACACACACACACACACACACACACACAACCACTATGCTCTATATAATTTGCCTAAAATGAACTTCTTTCCATACTGAATAATTCTAAAAACAGATTAATGGGAAACCTTGACCTATCAATCTATCTATTGCCACACTCCTTAATCCCTCAAGGGGTGGCCATAAACAAATCGCCTCCAAGTCATCCTGTCCTCTGCCATTGGTTGTTCTTCCTAGAACTCGCACTTCTCTCAGAATCTCTCACTCCACTCCGCCCCTCCAGCTCATCCCTGTTCTCCCCCGCCTCCTCCTCCTCCTCCACTCCTCCTTCACCTCACACACTCACTCTCTCATTGAGACCATCATTCTCTATCCTATCCACATGGCCACACCATCTCACAGTAGTTCTCTTAATCCTTTCAATGACATCCACATCAGCACAACCTCCATTACTTCTTCACTGATCCTAGTCACAAAGAAGTGCTGTGGAAAAGCTGTAGAGCCCCATGACTGTCTTTTTCCGCTACTGAGCTACATGAATTAAGCTTCCGAGGGGCAAATATCTGGGAAGATGTTGAGTCAAAATAATACTAATGACGTATGATCCCGCTTACCAGGGAACCTACAACGCTTTAGCGGCCATGTCGTCAAGGAACAGTACAGGATATTGAAGATAATGCTTGAAGAATGAGGGTGACAGCCAAAGCCACATGACTAATTCCAGGCTGCATTATCTGACAGGTGTAATAGCCTTGTAAACGTCCAGTGTGAGTGACCCAATGAAGGGTTGCTCGCTTCCCTCACAATCTGTGTCATTAGCTACTGTTGTGCTGGCTATGACCAGTACGTTTACATCTAACGGAACAGGGCTACTCTCACAACTTGAATACTAAGTGTGATTCCAAGCCTTAGTTATATGGTAAGAATGCGCATCCTTGGTTACTAGTCAAATCTACCCCCGACAGACCGAAACATACTAGGCTTCAACGCAATAGGCCCTGTGACTTTGATCTTGTATCCTACCGTTATGAAAAATGTTAGCTTTCTCAAGGGATACCTCTCAAC
The DNA here is from genome assembly GCF_032717465.1 of Coenobita brevimanus. Taxonomy (NCBI): domain Eukaryota; kingdom Metazoa; phylum Arthropoda; class Malacostraca; order Decapoda; family Coenobitidae; genus Coenobita; species Coenobita brevimanus. Next base: position 74,785 of record NW_027644376.1, read on the forward strand.
ACCTCCACCAAATTTTGTTAAAATCAGATCAAACTGTTCGATATCTCACACCTGGAACTACTCTCACGGCAACTGAAGGAATAATTCCAGCCGTGAAAAAAACCAATGTCTTTTTGTTCCTATTATAACCAAATTTGGTAGGACTGGTTGATGGACATATCATGACGGAACCTGCAGGGTTTAGAAAAAAATAAATAAATAATAGGCTAAAGGTAAAGCGCTTCAGAGACAAACCAAACGACTGACATTGCGGTGACCAAAATATCAGAGATCTCACACTTCCGACGACCCCGATAAAATTTATCATTTATTCCTGTATCCGGATCCGAATCCACGTCATAATTTTGTACATTCTTCCTACGACCTCTGTCCATCTATTCATTTTTATTTATTTTTTGAGATTCGATAACAAAGTTGAGATACCTTGTACACGCTAACAGACAGGGAGATTTACCAACAAACAGACATAGGTGAATACATAACCTCCGTCCAACTTCGCTGGCGGAAGTAACCAATACCGAGCTATTTATCATGCTGATATCGCTCTCTCTCTTACACGGCGACAGTTACTGAGGCCAACATGATGAATCGTCTTCTCAACTCCCTTATCCACCTACTTCACCAACTCGTATTTTTTGCAATGATAAATATACTACAGAGATAACAATATTGCCAACCTGATTAGGCTGAGACCTTTGCCCATTAGAAACATTGTTGCTGACCTTTGAGGGTGGTTAAAAAGTTGTCTACATGTTTAATGTCTTTCTGGAGGAGGACGAGGACGAGGAGAAGGAAATCAGGGAACTGACATTAAGTCGAGCTGGGTGAATGAATTTTATACAGAGGAATGAATGACAAGTGTTTGGCTCCCGAGTGTGTGTGTGTGTGTGTGTGTGTGTGTGTGTGTGTGTGTGTGTGTGTGTGTGTGTGTGTGTGTGTGTGTGACCTACGAACTCAACAAAATAATAATAATAATAATACTAAAAATAATAATCACCAGCCACTTTCAAATCCCCCTTGATCTTTTCTCCCTCATCCCCTCTTACAGTCTCTCTCTATTCTCCAAAAACCTTCACCCTCTTACAAACATCCATTCCCTTCCTCCTTCGCTTCCACGCTACTTGTGCTATTGTGTTAAAAACTTCGCAAATCTGGCTTTCCCTTAAAACCACATGACCCCTCTTGCACACAATTGAAGTTCAAAGCCCCCTGTGTGTCTATCCTGACCTCTAATGACCTTATATAACCGCTTGGGGTGGATGGGCAGGAGAAAATTGTAGAAAAGTGAGAGGTAAAAACGCAAGTTGTCATGTTCTGGAAAGACTTGTGGAAAGGACAGGTTTTGTCAATTATTACACTGAACAATGGTGCAGGAGAGGGACGCCTGTATGTGGTGGCACCGATACAGCTTCTTCTGACCTTACCTGACCGCGGGGGAGGAAAGGAGCAGGAGAAATTTTTAGAAAAGGAAGAGGTTAAAATGCCAGATGTGATGCAGATGCAATGAGCTGGAGAAACGTGAGGACTGAGTATGTTTTAGTAGTGGTCATTACACAGTACACTATCTCGACGATGTCAAAGGATATTTAGTAGTCTGGTTTTATTCTGCCATATATTTAATGCTGTCTCTTCCCTTCTAGTTAGCACTTAATTTTCTGATTAGCTAAAGATATACCTTGACTTATTCGGTGCCAGAATCGATTTAGGGATTTTATTAAAGATATCGCACGGGTATTTTAAACAATTATGGGAAAATTTGGGACCCAAACATTATTAAACAATCTCCATTAACCAACTAAATTACATAATCTATTTCGATATTTATTTTGAGATTGTTTGTAGACGAATTTATCGGTATTTATCTAACGAAAATGGCGTCATGAGGGGTGATATTGTGTGTAAAGCCAAATCACGGTTATAAGAATGTAGTGTTGCGTGAATGAACTGTATATATGGCGAAGGTTCTAGCTATTTATCTATCTCTCTGTTGCCTCACGTCTTAATCCTGTAAGAAGTGGCCACAAACAAAGCGCCTCCATGCTGCCCTGTCCCCTGCCATTACGCTGTCCTTCCCTCAACTTACACACCCCTCTTTCATATATCTCTACACTCCACTCATCCATCTCATCCTTGGTCTCCCCCTCACCATTAATGCGTACAACAATAATGACGAAGGAAGACCAGATACACAAAATTATAAATGCCTCTGACACAACACACATCTGGCTGTTGGGAAAAATCTGACACTAGAGATTTACAGACGAAAGAATAACAACGGTTGATTAACTGAAGGAAGTTTGCCAGATATATAAATTAACAAGTTCATTCACTTTAACTTGATCCTATATCCTCTTCATAGCACTTATTCATGACTAGCATCATTCTCTAGTGTTACCTCTTGTCATTGCTCAGTATTGAGGATGGAGAGGCGTCAATTATAGGCCAAGTTAAGAGAGAATAAATATCACTTAACTTTGAGGCGGTCTTTCAGATCCTTGCAGATGCACCTTCACACGTTACCCTGGGGAGGAGAAGCTCAGTGTTATCTGGCCAGAGAAACTAAAAATATAAAGAGAGGGACATCCGAATACCACTTCACTGGAAACCCAACTGGTATTGTCTGTTTCAGGGACGGCTCAGTTTGCTGGTGTGGGCGTGGGTGTGGCAGTGGGAGTAAGAAATGAAAAAATAAGTCTGACATCGATAACACCAAGCCGTCAACAGAAAACACAAGAAAGCATCTGTGTGCCAAAACTTCTTGAGTACTTCTATAAGACTATTCTACTATGATGGCAAAGTTATTAGAGGTTATATAGTTCATTCCCCTTAACATGGCTCAGCTTTCTTCCTTTAGCAGTCTATTTCCCGTAGATCAGTGCCAGAACAAGGTAGCACTAAGCCCCTTCATCCTTTCCACAGCAAGTTTTCGTGACTAGCATCATATTCTAGTGTTGATATATTGCTATAGCTCAGAATTCAAGATGGAGAGATGGCAATTTTACGCCTAAATAAAACTGAACAGAGTATACCAATGATAAAAATGCTAGTACCTAATAAGTCTCTCTCTCTCTCTCTCTCTCTCACACACACACACACACACACACACACACACACACACACACACACACAACACCGCTCGCTGGTGCAGTGGTAACGTTCTCGCTTGCCATCTGGTAGACGGGAGTTCGCGCCTCGCTCAGGTTGCGAAAAGTTTCACTGACGAAGTGGGTGATTACTGTCCTCCTTGAGCAAGGGGACGGGTGTGTGCGTGTGTGAAGGTCACAGCCTTGCCCTTAGATCGGACTATATGAGCTCTCAGCTCCCTTCCGGGAGGGTAAAAGCTGACGATCACGACCATCAGGTGATCCTGACCGACCCGGTGAATTACACACACACACACACACACACAAACGCGAGATGGGAATGGACAGCGTTGAGAATATGTAGAAGATAAATGATGCTAGGAAGACTGATGAGTGTACCTTACCGTGTGTGTGTGTGTGTGTGTGTGTGTGTGTGTCTATCTATCTATCATCTATCTACATAATTTCTAACACAAGGCAAAGATAAGAGTGTTGGGTATGCGTCACTGAACGTTATACAATACAGTGGTTGTGGTGGTGAAGTGATGGGCAGTTGTGTGGACGGATGAACGTGGATGATGATGGATGGATGGATGGATTAATCGATGGATGGCTGTGTTGGACTCGAAAGATCATGGGTGTGAAGCAGAGTTTTTCATGTCTATGTGTGTGTATTTGTATAAGTATGTACAGTATGTATGTAAGGATGGGTGGGTGGA
>NW_027644377.1:2500-5000 GCF_032717465.1 Coenobita brevimanus
GAAAATCTGGGCCAGGTTAAGGTGAAAGGCGTATAGTTTTAATTGCTAGTGACGTATTGCAGAAGGACGAAAATCCGGACCAAGTTAAGATGAAACGAGTATTGCTGATTTAATTGTTAGTGACGTATTGCAAAAGGACGAAAATCTGGGTCAAGTTACGGTGAAAGGAGTATAGTGACTTGCTGCAGAAGGACGAAAATCTGGGCCCAGTTTAGGTGAAAGGAGTATACTGTAGTTGAATTAATTGTTAGTGACTTAATGCAAAAGGACGAAAATCTGGGCCAAGTGTATAGTTGAAAAGGATGTGGTTTCTTTAGTAGTGCTAGCGACATAAAGAAGCATTTTGACAGCGAAGGGTTACCGGATGAGGGTGATGGTCGTCATTTGGTTTGGTATGGAAGTTTGTATAATTATTTAGCGAAGAATTTTTTTTTTGGCACCACAACTAGCAAAGACAATTTTTTTTTCTTATAGTGAAGGGTTGTTGATGTAGTTTCGCTTGATGTGGAAATTGCGATGATTATTTAGCGAGGAATTTTTTTTTTGGGGGGGCACCACAACTAGCCAAGACATTTTTTTGTTATATAATGAAGGGTTGTTGATGTAGTTTTGTTTGATACGGAAATTGCGATGATTATTTGGCGAAGAAGTCCTCGGTAACGGGCTCGCTGGTGGTAGTGGAGGTGGTCACTCTGATCAGCGACCTCTCCCTCAGCGAAGTGACTGACATCGGCCTCATGACGTCATCGCTGAGGTCGTCCATGAAGGGAGACGCTACGAACACCGGTTGGAAGGCAGCCGAGTCCGCCTTGCCCTCCTGCGGACTGGGGTTGAAGGGCGGGACGTGGGTGGAGGAGGAGGAGGAGTGCTGGAGGGAGCCGAAGGGTAGGGACTGCGACGCGGAGGGGCGGAGGTGGACGTTGGAGAGGGCCGAGTTAAGGGACCCCAAGTTTGAGAAGTGCGCACTCGAAGGGGCCAGGTTTGAGAGGTGTGTGTGTGCGTTTGGAGGGCCTAAGTTTGAGAGGTGTGCGTTTGTGTTTGGGAGGTGTGTGTTTGTGTTCAAGGGGTGTGTGTGTGTGTTTAAGGGGTGTGTGTGTGTGTTCGCAGGGCCCAAGTTTGAGAGATGTGTGTTTGCGTTCGAGAGATGTGCCTTTGTGTTTGTGAGGTGTGCGTTTGCGTTCGCGAGGTGTGCGTTTGGGTTGTGTGGGATTCCAAATTGACCCGATTGCACTCCAAACTGCGTGGGGTTGACCTTGGGTGACCCGAAGTGCGAGATGATAGGCTTGGGATTGACCGGCGCGTGGGCCTTGAAGGGGAACGTCGAGGAGCTGGCCCGGTTGAGGTCCTTCTTCGTCGAGGGCTTCGGGGGAGGAAGGAACACCCGCTGGGGCTTCGGGGGCGGCCGTGGGTGCTTCGTCGAGGGTGGGGCCAAGTTACCCCCAACCCCTGGCCCCCTAACCCCTCCACCCGACACTAAGTTGGAGATATTGGGTAGGAAGTTGGTTGGTTTTTTGGTCTTGCTTGGTTTAATGAGCTGTGGTGGAGAGGGTCGTATTGGTGGTGGTGGTTGTGGTTGGTTGCCCGGTCGCTCAAATTGGTAGGGAAAGGTTGACGCTGGTTGCACTGGGGCGATGTTGCTGGATTGTGGTGGTTGTGGTAGGTGCTGTGGTGATTGTGGAAGACGTTGTGCAGGTAGTTGTGGTTGAATCTGGATGTGGTGGTTGTGCGATGCTTGTTGGAAGAGGTCATGGGACGAGGAAGGAGGAGGAGGACGAGGGCGATGAGGAGGAGGAGGGGGAGGAGGAGGAGGAGGGGGAGGACCTTTCAACGTAGTCTTCCTTCTGTTGTTGTAGAGAATCTGAGGAGGGAGCAACTCAGGTCTTAGATGGGAGGAAGGAGGAGGGAGGGGTTTCCTGCGGAGGTATGGAGGAGCTTTCCCTCCTCCTCCTCCTCCTCCATTTTTCTTCCCTCCCTCGTTCCCTCCAAAAAGACCAGAGAGTTTTTGGAGGAAGAAAATGTCGCTTTCCCACAGACCTCTCGCATCGTCTTCTCTCCTCCCTTCAGTGTCTCCCTCCGTCGCCTCCTCCTTCCTTCCCTCCACTCCTCCCTCTCTCCCTCCTTCTTCCCTCCTTCCCTCCACTCCTCCCTCCCTCCCTCCTTCTTCCCTCCTTCCCTCTGCCACATCATCTACCTCCATTTCTTCATCCGGGAACAGAATTTTTCCACCGTGCACCTGAAAGAGGAAAATAAAGTATATATATTTACCTGTAGTTATATTTGGCCATGTGGAGAGGATGGAGAGTGAGAGACTGACGAGGAGAGTGTATGTGAGTGAGGTGGAGGGGGGGAGGGGGAGGTCAAGGATGAGATGGAGGGATGGAGTGGAGAGGTATTTGAGAGAGGGGTGTGTGAGCTGGGAGCAGGGCAGTGAAATGGCGGGGTACAGGGCGACATGGAGGTGATTTGTATGTGGCCACCCCTTACGGGATTTAGGCGTCTG
>NW_027644377.1:12500-22561 GCF_032717465.1 Coenobita brevimanus
ACCCACCCACCCACCTACCTACCTATCTACCCACTCACCTACCTACCTACCTTCCTGCCTTCCTACCTACCCACCTACCTACCAACCCACTTTCCTACCTACCCACCCACCCACTGTCCTTCCAGCCTACCTACCTACCTACCTACCTACCTACCTCATAACATTCCGTCATTCACACCTCTATGGACGCCTCTCAAAAAATATATATAATTCAAATTCCTTGCATTTTTAGAGAGGGGTAGAGAGGGGGAATCTCTCTCTCTCTCTCTCTCTCTCTCTCTCTCTATCTATCTATCTATCTATCTGTCTATCCATCTGTATATAACTACTGTATCTGTCTATCTATTTTTCTATCAGCCTATTTATCTGTCTATCCATATCTATCTATCTGTCTATCTAACCCCGTCTTTGTATAACCTACCTTTCTATCTATTTGTCTCAGCTTATCTCTTATCACAAATTCTCTCTCTCTCTCTCTCTCTCTCTTTCTCTCTCTTTCAAAGTTAGAGAAAGTTCTGTTCTCCTTAAGAGTCTTTTCAAACAATTAAGGATTTATATTCCTTCCTTCCTTCCTTCTTTCCTTCCTTCCATCCATCCTCCCTTCCTTCCATCCATCCTTCCATCCATCCTTCCTTCCTTCCATCCATCCTTCCTTCCTTCCTTCCCTCCTTCCATCCATCCTCCCTTCCTTCCATCCATCCTTCCTTCCTTCCCTCCTTCCATCCATCCATTCTTCCTTCCTTCCTTCCATCCATCCTTCCTTCCTTCCTTCCTTCCTTCCTTCCATCTTTCCTTCCTTCTCTCAATCCATCCATCCATCCATGCATTCATCCTTTCATCCTTCATTATCCTCATCCTTCCTTCATTCATTTCTTCATTCCTTCTGTCATTCATTTCTTCCATCCTTCCTTTCTCACTTCCTTCCTCCCTTCCTTTCTTCCTTCCTTCCTTCCTTCCTTTCTTCCTTCCTCCCTCCCATCCTTGCAGCCATCCTTCCTTCCTTCCTTCCTTCCTTCCTGCCTCGCTTCCTTCCTTCCTTCATCTGTCCTTAGCATATATATTCATTTACTTGGCCAGTTATTAACACAAAGGAAAAAATCTACTTACCTACCTACCTACCTACCATCAACTTACCCACCCACCTACCAGCGTACCTGCCTTCCTGCGTACCTACTTTCCTTCCCACTTACCTCTCACCTAGCCACCTACCTACCAACCTACCTGCCTACCTACCTACCTTCCTACTTACATTCCTTCCTTCCTACTTCTTACCTACCAATCTACGTACAGACTTACCTACCTACCTACCTACTTTCCTTCCTTCCTACATACCTCTCAGATTAGCCACCTACCTACCTACCTACGCACCTACCAACTTACCCGCCTGCTTACCTACCTACCTACCCGACTGCGTTCCTACCTACCTGCCGACCTACCCCACTGCGTTCCTACCTACCTGCCTACCTTAGTACATACATATATACATACCAACTATTTACCTCTCTCTCTCTCTCCCTCTCTCTCTCTCTCTCTCTCTCTCTCTCTCTGTCGGACCTGTTGCAGAAATCAATACGGTTGCACTAACAAACCCTGCCCCCCCCCTCTCTCTCTCTCTCTCTCTCTCTCTTCTTTCATGTTTAACGAGGAATTTTTTGAGATTGGTAGTTGGAGAAAGAGAAGAGAGAGAGGGAGAGAGAGAGAGAGAGACATATGGATTAAGATTTGCATGATTGTTGGAGAGAGAGAGAGAGAGAGAGAGAGAGAGAGAGAAGGAAGGTGTGGAATGGGGGTAATGAAAGAATGGAGGGAGGGAATGAAGGAAGGAAGGGAGGGAGGGAATGAAGGAAGGAAGGGAGAGAATGAAGGAAGGAAGGGAGGGAGGGAAGGAAGGAAGGGAGGGAATGAAGGAAGGAAGGGAGGGAATGAAGGAAGGGAGAGAGGGAATGAATGAAGGAAGGGAGGGAATGAAGGAAGGAAGGGAGGGAGGGAATGAAGGAAGGAAGGGAGAGAGGGAATGAAGGAAGGAAGGGAGAGAGGGAATGAATGAAGGAAGGGAGGGAATGAAGGAAGGAAGGAAGGAAGGGAGGGAATGAAGGAAGGGAGGGAGGGAATGAAGGAAGGGAGGGAGGGAATGAATGAAGGAAGGGAGGAAGGAGGTGAAGGAAGGGAGACAAGGAAGCAAAGAAAGAAGCATCAGGATGGATTTATAAGTTTTGGTCCTTAGAGACAGAAGGAGGGAAGGAAGAGAAGGAAGGAGGCAGGGAGGGAGGGAAAGAGAAAGGAAGGAAGGAAGGAGGGAGGGAAGGAAGCAAGCAAGGAAGGGAGGGATGGAAGAAGGAAGGGAGGGATGGAAGGAGGAAGGGAGGGAGGGAAGGAAGGAGGGGATGAGAGATACTGGAAGGAAGGGATAGAGGAATGGAGGGAAGGAAGGAGGTAGGAATGGATGGAAGGAAGAAAGGAAGGAAAGATTGAAGGAGGGAGGGGGAGAAGGAAGAAAGGAAAGGGGATAAGAGGAAGAAAGAAGCAAGGACGGAGGAGGAGAGAGGATTAAGAGGGAGGAGGGAGGGAGGAGAGACGGAGGGAGGGAGGGAAGGTATGAACGAGATAAGAAATTTAAAATAGAAATAATTAATTGGCTTAGGACCTCGTAATGAAGGGGTTAAATTGAGAGAGAGAGAGGGAGAGGATGATTGGAAGTTTTTCATTTATCTTGGAAAAACTGAAGCTTTTCCCAACCCTATTTGAGAGGGAGAGAGGGGGGGGGGAGAGAGGACTGACGAAGCAGACACCCACACAGTCTCTCTCTCTCTCTCTCTCTCTCTGTCGCTAACTATTTGAGAGAAAGAGAAGGACTGACGAAGGACAATTCTCTCTCTCTCTCTCTCTCTCTCTCTCTCTCTGTCGCTAACTATTTGAGAGAAAGAGAAGGACTGACGAAGGACAATTCTCTCTCTCTCTCTCTCTCTCTCTCTCTCTCTCTCTCTCTCTCTCTCTGTCGCTAACTATTCGAGAGAACGAGAAGGAGTGACGAAGGACAGTTCCCTCTCTCTCTCTCTCTCTCTCTCTCTCTCTCTCTCTCTCTCTCTCTCTCTCTCTCTCTCTCTCTCTCTCTCTCTCTCTCTCTCTCAGCTTGTTATGTTTGAGTCAATCATCTCTCTCCTAATTGCCGTGGAAAACCAAACGGTTGGTAGGTCCGTAAGTAGGTAGGTGGGAGGCTGAGTAAGTATGTAGGTTGGTGGGTAGGTAGGTGGGTGGGAGGGTGAGTAGGTAGGTAAGTAGGTAGATGGGTGGTAGGTAGGCAGGTAAATGGGTGGGTGGGTAAATGGATGGATTAAATAGGTAGGTAGGTAAGTGTAAGTAGGCTGATAGGTAGGTAGGTATGTAGGTAGATAGGTAGGTAGGTGGGTGGATGGATGAGTGGATAGGTATGTAAGTAGGTAAGTAATGATGTAAGTAGGCCTGTAGGTAAGTAGGTAAGTAAGTAGGAAGGATTTTAGTTAGTACAATGGAAAAACAGACCTATGGCAATCTCTATCTATCTATCTATCTATCTATAGCCCGACACCCTAATCCCGCAAAGGGTGGCCGCAGACAAAACGCCTCCAAGTCGCTCTGTCACCCACCATTTGACTACCCTCCCCCCAACTCACCCCCCCCTCCCTCATATACCTCTCTACTCCATCCCTCCACCTCATCCTCGGTCTACCCCTCCCTCTCCCTCCCTCCACCTCACCTGCATACACCCTCTTACTCTTGTTTTTACTATGATATCTATTCTATCAGTTCAAGACAAGGATAGACATGCAGTAAGGCTCCCCACACACCCATCCCCCCCAAGCCTGGCAGGAAAAAATGAGAAGCACTACCCAAATATTTATAAAAAGAAGAGAAGGAAATTTCATAGGACAGGTTGAATTGGACACTAAATTCTGTGTGTGTGTGTGTGTGTGTGTGTATGTGTGTGTGTGTGTGTGTGTGTGTGTGTGTGTGTGTGTGTGAAATGGAGAGGAAATACAGGAAGATTTTTATTATTATTGTTATTATTATTTTTATTATTATTATTATTATTATTTGTAGTAGTAGTAGTAGCAGCAGTAGTAAAAGTATTATTATTACTATTATTATTATTTTTATTAGTAGTAGTTGTTGTAGTAGTAATAGTAGCAGTAGTAGTAGCAGCAGCAGGAGTAGTAACAGTAGTAGCAATAGTAGTAGTAGTAGTTGTAGCAGTAAAAGTAGTAGTAATAGTAGTAGCAATAGTCGTAGTGGTAGTTGTAGTAATGAAAGTAGTAGTAGTGATGGCAATAATAGATATTTGACAATCTATCGGTGTTCAAACCTACCTACAAATAATGGACTGTTTGCCTCTCATTTCGCGCCAAAATATAACTTTGTTGACGGAGGGAGGCACATTTGTTTTGCCCGCGCTTTTTAAATATTTGGCGCGCTTTTTAAATATTTGTTTGTAAACACTAACACGTGGTCGCTTTTAGACCTGTAGGAACATGTTATTTATCGTGTCTTTGGTACTTATGTGTCTACTTACTGAGTTCCTTCCTACCTACCTACGTTCTACCTTCTTTTTTATTTACCTGTTTAACCTGCCTACCTACCTACGTCATCTACTTACACACCTGTCTTCATTTTGGTCACTACTTGCACTACTACTTCTGCTACAACTATTATTACTACTACTACTACTACTGTTACTTGTACTACGACTACTACCATTACTGTTATACTACTACCACCATCACCACCAACTACCACAACTACCAACATTGCCAACTAACACAACTACCAACATTGCCAACTACCACAACTACCAACATTGCCAACTACCACAACCCCACAACTACCACCACCATCACCAACTACCACAACTACCAACATTGCCAACTACCACAACCCCACAACTACCACCACCATCACCAACTACCACAACTACCAACATTGCCAACTACCAACATTACCAACCACCACCACCATCACCAACTACCACAACTACCAACATTACCAACTACCACAACTACCAACATTCCCACATTAGCAGGGCGTTTGGTAAAGCCTAACTTCTCACGCAGCAGTTATAATTGCGTTTATCTGTAATCACCCGGAATGGTGGTAGTTGTGGTGGTGGTGGTAATTGTGGTAATGTTGGTAGTTTTAGTGGTGGTACTTGTAATGTTGGTAGTTGTGGTAGTGGTGTTAATTGTGGTAGTAATGTTGGTAGTGGTGGTAATTGTGGTAGTAATGTTGGTAGTGGTGGTAATTGTGGTAGTAATGTTGGTAGTTGTGGTAGTAATGGTGGTAGTTGTGGTAGTAATGGTGGTAGGTGTGGTAGTAATGATGGTAGGTCTAGTAGTAATTGTGGTAAGCTACAGTAGTTGTGTTAGAAATGCTGGTAGTGGTGGTAATTATGGTAGTGATGTTGGTAGTTGTGGTAGTGGTGGTGGTAGTTGTGGTTGACAGATAATTAATTTTGCTTTCATAAATATTCATCATGCTGAGAGAGAGAGAGAAAGAGAGAGTGAGAGAGAGAGAGAGAGAGAGAGAGAGAGAGAGAGAGAGAGAGAGAAAAGAGGGGGGGGTGCAATTGGAAAGTGAATGATTAAGGCAGGGAAGGAGAAAGGGAGGGAGGGAGGGAGAGAAGGTATGAAGGGAGGGAGGGAGGAAGGAAGGAAGGACCTAAGGAAAGAAGGAAGGGAGCAGAGGGAGAGTGAAGGAGGGAGGGAGGAAAGAGAAGGAGGTAAAGAATGAAGGAAGGAGGGGAAAAATGAAGAAGGGAGGGAAGGAGGGAGAGAGAGAGAGAAGTTGGAGGAGGATGGAGGGAAGGAAAGGAGGGAAAAATGAGAAGACAGAAGGAATGAAGGAAAGATGGAGGGAGGGAAGGAAGGAATGAGGAAGGGAGGGAAGGAAGGAGAGGGAGGTAAAAGTGAATGGAGGAAGGAAGGAAAGGAAGAGGGAGGGAAGGAAGGATGGAGAGGGAGGGAGGGAGGTAAAAATGAAGGGAGGGAGGAAGTGAGAGGAAGGAAGGGAAGGAAGAGGGAGGGATGGAGGGAGGGAGGTAAAAATGAAGGGAGGGAGGGAGTGAGAGAGGAAGGGTGATTTAATTAAGTCCCTCTCTGGATAGTTACGACCATCTCTCTCTCTCTCTCTCTCTCTCTCTCTCAATTCCTTCCCACCTCCCTTACTACCCTCCCTCCTTCCTTTCCTTTCCTTTCTTCCTTACTTCCTGCCTCCGTTACTTCATTCATAATCCATCCTTCCTTTCTGTCTTCCGTCCTTCCTTCCATTCTTGTCCTTCCTTCCTTCCTTCCTTCTTTCCATATGGTCAGAATTATGCTGATGATAACACTGTATGTATATGCAAATGTACAAAGATTACTTAATAATTACAAGGATTCTGTCGTGTTCCTTCCTTCCTTTCCTTCCTTCATTCCCTCCATTCCTGTCTACCTTCCCTCTTTTCCTTCCTTTCTTCCCTCCTTTCCTTCCTTTCTTCCCTCCTTTCCTTCCCTCCTTCCTTCCTTCATTCCTTCCTTCCTTCCTTTCCTTCCCTCCTTCCTTTCTACCTTCCCTCTTTTCCTTCCTTTCTTCCTTCCTTTCCTTCCTTTCTTCCCTCCTTTCCTTCCTTTCTTCCCTCCTTTCCTTCCGTTCTTCCCTCCTTTCCTTCCATCCTTCCTTCCTTCTTTCTTTTGTACCTACCTTCCTTCCATCTTTCTTTCCTCTCCTTCCTTCCTTCCTTCCCGTCGATCCTTCATGTTCTGTTTATTTTTTCATTCATTAATTTTCTCCTTCATTCATTATCTTCCTCCATCCTTCCCTTTCTTCCTTCTTTCCTTCATTTCATTCACATCTGTTTCTCTTCCTTCCTTCCTTCATTCCTTCATTCATTACGCCTTTCTGCATCGCCATTCTTTTCCTGTTTATTTTTTTCCTTCCTTCCTTACTTCATCCTTCCCTCCCTCCCTCCTTTCGTACCTTCCTACTTTCCTTCCTTCGTACCTACCTTCCCTCCTTCCTTCGTTCCTTCCTTCCTTCCTTCTTTCGTACCTTCCTTCCATCCATCCATTCGCACCAACCTTCCTTCCTTCCTTCTTTCTTACCTTTTTTCTTACCTTCCTTCCTTCCTTCCTTCGTACCTTCCTTCCTTCCCACCTTTCCTTCCATCCATCTACCCTTCCCTTAGCCGTACCAGAAGGTCACTGTGGGATTAGAGAGAGAGAGAGAGTGAAAGAGAGAGAGAGAGAGAGAGAGAGAGAGAGAGGCCACTACTCTGAATATAATAATTTCAGTACCATGATTTTTTAGGCCCAAATTTTACTCTCTCTCTCTCTTTTTTTTTTCTCTCTCTCTCTCTCTCTCTCTCTCTCTCTCTCTCTCTCTCTCATGGTGGGGCGACTTCAGGAATATGTATGGCATTATAAAAAGGGTAAAACACACACACACACACACACACACACACACACACACACATACCCCCCCACACACACTATGCTTGTAGATAGTTAGATAGTAAGAAGGATTAGTGCATAGATAGATAGATAGATCGATAGATATAAAGCCATGTAGATAGACAGATAGATAGATAAATTGGTAGATAGATACTCAGGCAGGTAGATAGACAGATAGATAAATAGCAATAGATATCAGCATAACTCAATTTGTACTATTCTTTGCGATGTCAGCGATAGAAATTTGTGGTCAGGGAGAGTGATGCCTACAGTGAATTCATGCCCATGCTGGTGATGTACGAAGGGCATTGGTTTTGTGTGTGTGTTTGTGGAGTGGTGCATGTGTACGTCAGTGTTGTAATGAGTGTTTGTGTATGTGTGTGTGTGTGTGTGTGTGAGAGAGAGAGAGAGAGAGAGAGAGAGAGAGAGAGAGAGAAAGAATCCTACTGTACTTAAACATTTTTTAATTATTTGCAGCTTCCTTCCTTCCTTCCCTTCTTCCTTCCTTCCTTCTTTCCCTCCTTCCTTCCTTCCTTCCTTCCCTCCCTCCTTCCTCCCTAAGCCCCTCCCTATCTCCATACGTGCTTATTCTTCCTTCACAGGTATCAGGGGAGAGAGAGAGGGAGGGTGGGAGGGAGGGAGAGAGAGAGGGGGGGAGGGAGAGAGAGAATCTGCGTATGTATTTGTATCTATATATGGTTGTATAATGTATCCGTTTTATCCTCTCTCTCTCTCTCTCTCTCTCTCTCTCTATCTATCTATCTATCTATCTGTCGCAATCTATCATCTATTTATATATTCATCCGTAATTATCCATTCATCTCAATCTGTCTATTTGTTTATCTATCTATCTATCTATATATCTATCTGTCCCTGGTATATGTCAAAATACAGGTGATCATTGAGAGAGAGAGGGAGAGAGAGAGAGAGAGAGAGGAAGCAAGCATGAGAAACTAAGAAGGAAAAAGAATGAAAGGAAGGAAAACAGGAAGGAAGGAAGGAGGGAGGGAAAGGTGGAGGGAAGGGAGGGAAGAAGGAGAGAGAGAGAGAGAGAGAGGAAGCAAGCATGAGAAACTAAGAAGGAAGAAGAATGCAAGGAAGGAAAATAAGAAGGAGGGAGAGGAGGGAGGAAGGAGAGAGAAAGAGAAGGAGGGATTGAAAGTAGGAAATAATGAAGGAAGGGGGATGCATAGATGAAGGAAGAGAGGAGGGAGAGAAAGAAGAAGAGAAAGGGAGGAAAGAAATTTGAGGGAGAGAAGATAGAAGGAGAGAGAGAGAGAGAGAGAGAGGGAAAGAAGGAGGGAAGGAACAATATAACAGTGTAAATCAATGGTGCTTGAACTCTCTCTCTATCTCTCTCTCTCTCTCTCTCTCTCTCTCTCTCTCTCTCTCTCTCTCTCTCTCATCTCACCTTTCATATATTTTCCCTTCCTTCCTTCCTTCTCCTTCCTTTCTTCTCTCCCTCCTTCCTTCCTTCCTTCTTCCCATGAGGCGTAATCTGAATTGCATAGCTATTGGTGATGAAGGAAGGAAGGATGGGAGGGAGGAGGGAGTGAAGGAAGGAAGGAGAGAAAGAAGGGATGAAGTGGTGGAACAGTTAAGGAAGGAGGGAGGGAGGAGGAAAAGGAAAGAAGGAGGAGGGAAGGAGAAAATATAAAATGTTGAGGGAAAGAAGGAAGGATGGAAGGAAAGAAGAAGTTAAATATGGCTATGGAGGGAAGGAAGGAAGGAGAAAAGAAAGGAAGGAAGGAGGAAAGAGAAGAAATATATAGAATGGTGAAGGAAGGAAGGAAGAGAATGTATGAAGGAATGATTGGAGGTTCCTTCTGTTCAGCCTTCCTTTCTTCCTTCTTCGTTTCCTTCATCCTTCTCACTTACATCTTGCATTGTTCCTTCTCTCCTTCCTTCCTCTCTCCCTCTCTCCCTCCCTCCCTCCTTTCTTTTTTCCTTCCTTCCTTCCTTTTTCTTTCCTCCTTCTTTTTCCTTCTAATTTCCTTCATTTTTTCTTACATTCCTCCTTTTTTTTAGCCCCTCCGCCTCCTTCACTTCTTCCTTCCTTCATTCCCTCCTTCCTTCTCTTCCTTCCTTTTTCATTTTCCATACGTCTTGCATTGTTTCCTACTTCCTTCCTTCCTTCCTGTATTCCTTCCCTCCTTCCTTCCTTTATTCCTTCCCTCCTTCCTTCCTTTATTCCTTCCCTCCTTCCTTTATTCCTTCCCTCCTTCCTTCCTTCCTGTATTCCTTCCCTCCTTTATTCCTTCCCTCCTTCCTTAACTTGTAATAATTGGTGCTGTTACAAGTACTGTATGTATATAATATTAAGCATCTATATAATACAACAGCTTTTAATTATGCCAAGTATTGTTTAACAATATTAACCCGTCCCATGCCAGTGCCATTTTAAAACGGTCTGACGTAATTGCACGCTCAGTGCCAGTGCCGTTTTAAAACAGTCGAAAATAAAAAATTTCACTGTGACTTCATTTTTCAAGATTTCTTGGTAAAAATTGGCAGTCATATAAGGTAACTGCTCCTCTACCATCCCCCAGGCTGTCAAGGCCATACACTCGCTAGCTCCTCCCCTCACGCATGCTCTGCCTAACT